>NC_136490.1:104721792-104724292 GCF_053919585.1 Euprymna scolopes
TATTGTATTTAATCAGGAAGCCGACCAGCCAAACAGTATCAAACATCGGTGCCATTTTGGGGAAACAAGCTTTGCTCATAGAATATTACTTTATATTTCGACACATATAGAGGGTGGGGAACAGCATATATAGTGGTTGTAGCTAGTCGTTTGTATTTTATGAACACATTATTATGTTGCTACACATTCCTGAGCATGTTTCGGTCAACCACATACAAGTTACGAAAAACTATTAAGGCAATGCTGATTATACAATGAATAGTCTGTATGAGCATAATTGTCTAAAAACGTTCTTTAGTAAAAGAATGGCCGAAACAGGTTCGTGAATGTGTAGCGGCATACAACTGCTTATATCAAACAAATAAACAGTATAGTCCGCTCTACTCCAGGATTGAGAACACTTTAATGAACCTCGTTTAAGCTTCATAAGTTCTTTCAGCTCTAGAAAATATTAAGCTAGAACAATACACACACACACATACACAGACGCACACACATACACCCCCATATATGTGTTACTTAAGATTAAAAGGAGAGTATATATGTAGAAACCGTTCATGAAACGTCTTGTTGTCATCCTGCTAAACAAAGGGTCGTCTTTTTTCTTAACCTTCTATGTATGGTGTTCCTTCGGTTTAAAGCGTCTCATAGAAAGCTTTTTTTTTCTTAAACGATTGCTTAGAATAGTTTTGCCAGGTAAGGCACACCCTTCATAATAATTAACTATTATTTGTGTGACAATGAGTACGTCTATTTTAAAAGAGTTTGATGGTCTGTGAAACGATACCCTTTTTTTACTTACAAAACTTTATGATAAAAATTATGACAAAATGACAATCTTTTGACAAAAACTGAACTTGTAAGTAAATGTCATCTTTACTTCTTCAAATTGAGAGTCGTAATGTTAGCCGTCCATGTTCTAAGAACGTTGTTATGGATAGTAATCATGTACTCGAGATTTAGTACGATACAGTCGCGGTCATACTAATAATCCCCTACTGAATACGGCTTACATCTACAGTAAAAAAAAAAAAAATGCACATCTGTTTAGAAAGCACCGTCTCGTCCGAAATGATTAAGAAAACAATTCAGTGTAACTAGTAATAGATTATACGTTCTTTGAGCTTAATCTGGAAATATTGGATTGATTTACGCAGGAAAGAGCTCATCATAGTCGGTATCTACAACTGCAGTAGGCATAGATTTTATTTTTCTCCGTTTTCATTTATCTAGTGCAAGTATTCTTATAATCCAAATATATATTTCAGCAAGTAATTCATTAAAAGCATGGGGTCATATTTGTGATTCATCACATAAAAGAGAGCTGCGAATTCTTCCTCATTTGATTTATTCGATCGGACACAAGCACGCAAATTTACCAGAATAATTAATTACAACATTTTCTTCGTGCAAGCCCAGAGAAGGTTTTTGCAATTCTCAAGGTACATAAAGACGGTCGCGAGTGAGCACCTAAAGTGCTTGCTATAATGAGTTGTCGTTTTCTAAGTTTATAGTAAGACGTTCGTTTAAGCCACAAAATTAGCACTTATTTTAATATAGGAAAGTGTTTACAGATTCTTGAGGTACTCACACTTTGTGATACTAACCGATATTTTAATGTGCCCCGTATGTGATTTGCCAAAATCTGACATGGTGTAAAACTTAAATACACTGGACTCATGTGAATTCAATTCCAGTACGCTAAACATTTTTATGCATGACACATTCGAAACAGGTCGCCATGACTAAAATGAATACATAATTCATATATGTTCAGTCCATGTAAACTAATGATTAGTGGATTCGTTAATAAGAGCTGAGTTATGCAAAATTATTGATTTCGTGCCACTTTTCTGTACCTCTGACTCATAATTAATATGGAAATTGCCATATCGATTGGTCATTACTCGAAAAGCGGCAGTTACCCTCTGACCCAATGACATATCTATACCCTTAAGTATATGGAAAGAGTAATACACGCCTGACTAATGATTATTAACAATTATATTGATGTTCGATAATGATATCGATAATGTTATTAATGCTAAACTTAATTAGGTTACATTTATTAAGCTATTTTTTCTTTTGTTATTATATAATATCACACACATTAAATAGATTAAAATTGTGATGTCATGAAAAAAGGGTATTACCAGCTGAGCAATATATATTTCAGAATATAGCTAAAAACTTACATTGCCACTTTTCTATAAAATCACGCTGTGTGTGTATGTGTGTGTGAGTGCGTGTGTGTGTGTGTGCGTGTGTGGGTGTGTGCGTGCGTAAGATCATTCCTCGTAGGTTCCGAAACGGCATTTAAGGTAAACACATTATTACCTACTTACATGTTATGTTGAAATTAGTAAAAATGTCAACACATTTCAGGTGAAACTATCATTACATACTAAGGAGTTATTTAAAAATAAGTAAAATCATATACGGGTTTGGTTAATTATGGATCTTTAAAAGCTACGCATTACAGGTGTAAAAATGATGACCT
>NC_136490.1:104734292-104744292 GCF_053919585.1 Euprymna scolopes
TATATTTTATATATATATATATATATATATATATATATATATATATATATATATATATAATTATTTCCTATTTGCAAACAACTTCCTTCAGGGTCAAAATATACGCATTGAATTTTTCAATAGATGAAATTTTCTTCTACTAAAACCGTTCCTCATTAATATGTGATTCGGGGATATAATTCTTCGTAAGTGAACGATGATGATGACGATGATTTATTACTGATGAATGTATTAATAAGAAATTATTTAATTCTTACTATTATTTATAATTAGTGTTTCTTTTTTATGTGTTGTAATCATTATAGAATGGTAGAATGCATAATAATTAATTCCAAATTTGAAAAAATGAAATACTTTAATATGTTGTTAAAATAATGATAAATAACGAAATATATAAACAACAATAAATGCATCGATTGATCATGTTTTAATGTTATAAATGAAAATAAATGTGGTGGCCGCGGGTGGGATACATTTTTATGTGCATATGACCTGTAAATGTGAATAAAATAATTAGATCTCTTCAAGTGGCTTGCGTAATAAGTGTATACTATTTACCTACACATTTATGAACTGAGGATTTCTTCTGCATTATTTTAAAAAAATATGTGGATATAAAATAAAATGATGAGACGATTTGGTTTCAGTATTTCTGTAATTTTACTGAGATTAATTTGATGATAATCCCAATAATACTTTCGAGTCGAGAATTTTCCATCAAAAAGATTGTACGAATGAAGAGCATTAAATACTTATTTGAATCTGAAATATAACAGATTGTAAAACATACACTCCAATGTATGCATAATTATATATATATATATATATATATATATATATATATATATATATGTGTGTGTGTGTGTGTGTGTGTGTCTGTGTGGGTGTGTGTGTTTGTGTATGTATGTATATATATAAGTATATATATATATATATATATATATATATATATATATATATATATATATATATATGTATGTGTGTGTGCGTGCTTTTTTGTGTGTTCGTGTGTAGGTATGTATGAGTAAGGCCCTGTGATTGGTGATTGTTTGGGCAGAGATGTGTAATCTTTTTTTTCGTTTTGGTAACTAGTATATTATCTAATGAGTTGTTCTTTTTTTTAAATGTAAATGTTGGACTGGATATAGGATACAGTGATCAAGAAATCGCTTAGTCCACACGGCATTAAGTAAACAAATATCTATAACAGATTTAAAAATAATGTTTTAGGATATTTTTTAATTTGAAGTGTACGTTTGTTGTGTCTTATTTTCCGGGAAAGAAACCCATCTCTAATAATAATTTCATTCGCTACAATATCACCATAAAAAAACAGTAGACATGTGTGTGTGTATGTATATATATATATATATATATATATATATATATATATATATATATATATATATATATACATAAATGTGTATGTAAATATATATGCACGCAGACACACATATATTATTATTATTATTATTATTATTATTATTATTATTATTATTATTATTATTATTATTATTATTATTATTAGTATCATTTTTTTCATGCATCTGCATAATATTTTATGGAAAGATATATTTAAGGTATTAACTTTCAGTATTTACTTTAACATTCGTGCACTGAGTTTTTAGAACCAACTGGTATGTTCCGAAATAATACATCACTTAAACTGCAGCATAATCTTCCACGATTAACTCGCACACGGAATCGTTTCCTTTTTTAATCTGGCGATTTAATAAATATATGAATTAGGGGTGATTCGCTGTACTTAATTATTGTATAATTTAAGAATTAGTACATGTTTATATCAAAAGATATGTATATATATATATATATATATATATATATATATATATATATATATATATATATATATATATGTATATATCAGCCATATTGATGAGGTGTGACACAAGGAAACAATACTCTACGGAGTTTATATATATATATATATATATATATATATATATATATATATATATATATTATATATACTAGCAAAAGTATCCGTCGTTGACTGGGTTCCAAAACAGCCTACATAAAATGGACTTTGATTTATGAAAGTATGATAGGTTATAAAAAGGAAGGGTTGTATAGAGATAGCTCCAAATTTTGGGGTATCAAAACCAAAGCAAAATGTGATGAAAGTAAAAATAAAATAGATAAACACCAATATTTATTATACAGTACCTGTTCACACTGAAACACATATCACAATATTCTGTGAATCTGTATTAAAATCCTTGTAAAACATTCTAACATATTTCAATTCTATAGAGGCTAGGTGCGAACGAACACCCTACCATTTTATTATACCATATTTCTTCAAACTGAAACATAATTATCAAAGTATACTTACGCAGATATATATGAAAAGTCTTTATTAAAGTGTGTGCCTATTTTCATTCTATGGGGGCCATGCGGGAACGTAAGCCCCACAATTTTATTATACCATCCCTATTTAAGTTAAAACATACTTATCAAAGTAGTATTATGTACATCTATATAAAAAAACGTCTACATGTGTTTTTTTACACATGTAGACGTTTTTTTCTGAATTTTTAATTTTTTTTGTATTTCCATACTTTGTGGATCAGACGCGAACGCAGACACCACAATTTTAATGAATAACCGTTCTGCCAGATCAAATATACGCATTCCTATGTCTCGATACATCTTCTATCATTATATGTAATCAGTTTTTTTTTTTAAATAGTAAACCATATAGGAGCCTAGACCAGACTCACACATACATACATACATAAATACACACACACATACATTCAGCTTTATATATATATATATATATATATGTGTATATATATATCTATATATCTGCACACACATATACACGCATATACACCCACCCACATATATATATATAGATATATATATATATATATATACATATATATATATATATATACATATATAGATAGATAGATAGATGTGTGTGTATGTGTGTGTGTGTGTGCATGCAATTGTTAATGAGAAATATATATATATATATATATATATATATATATATATATATATATATATCTTAATAACTGGTTTACTTTCTGTACCTATTTTTGATCAATTTTTCCTTATCCTGGAATAGATTATTATTATCATTAATCTTCTTCTTTATTTTCTTCTTCTTCTGCGTCTTCTAATTATTATTATTATTATTATTATTATTATTATTATTATTATTATTATTATTATTATTAGTGTTATTGTTATTGTTATTATTATTATTATTATTATTATTATTGTTATTGTTATGTAAGGCAAACTAGTTATATATTGCATAATAAAATATTAAATAATTCATAATAACCACTATACCTTACATTAAGGTATCGTTTACTTGTTGAATTTATAACTGTACCATAATTGATATAAGGAGACAAAGCAATATGCTGTATCCTTATTCATACGTTTATTCGAATTATCTTCAACTCTTATTTTATACCAAGTATGTGATAATTGTCTTTACGCGAGGAATATATTTGTATTCGACGGATTTAAACAACAGTATATTTAAACTGCTAGGGCTACAGTATATTTCATTCTGGACACAGATAAACATAATAGAATATGTTGTGTTTTATTTAGAGATATAAGATTTGCTTCTTCATCCGCCATTGTTGTTACATTTTTATTACTTCTATAAAGTAAATTACAAATATGTTTGTGCACCATTTTCCAATTTAGGTAAACGCGAGAAGTAAAAACAACTAAGACTTGGCCTCCGATATTATTTATATAGACATATTTGTAGGACCGGAACTATATATATATATATATATATATATATATATATATATATATATATATATATATATATATATATATAGAGAGAGAGAGAGAGAGAGAGAGAGAGAGAGGGAGAGAGAGAGAGTGAGTGAGAGACAGACACACACACATACATATACATATATATATATGTATATATATATATATATAGAGAGAGAGAGAGAGAGACAGAAAGAGAGACAGAGATAGAGATGAGATAATTTTCTTAAATCCATTCTAATATAAACCTATAGGCTGAAACATCTTTTGAAAATGCGACGTAATTAAACGACATAGTCTAAGTTTACACGTTTAGTATTAGAATGAATTCGTTGTACTTAACTTAGCTTATTATCATATTGTCAGATATTAACATTTCGTATTTATATGTTTGGCAAATATTATTTAGTTTTAGAATATAGTTATACGAAATTAAATGTACGACTACAACAAGTACAATCTAAAAATTACAGATATGAACTTTATTGATTTTCATTCGTGGTAGAAAAACAGTGAGAGAAACCTAGCAATATTGTTTAATCTGAGTATTAAAAGGTGTTTATTTTACTTTATTTATTAGTATTTTCATTGTTTTTATGTTTTAAATAGTATTATTAATTTTATAATTGAACGCATATTTCCTCTAGCGAACAAATGTATAAATGTTATTAGTCTGTATAATACTTTTGTCATCGAAAAATATTAATTAATCTGATTCAAATAATAACAAATTGTATAGAACAAAATAAATTGAACATTTGTAAATTTACTAATTAATCGCTTTTAAAACTTAGTTATCTTGGTTATTCACAATTTCTTCTAAGAATAAATTGTCATAAAATATAGTTCACTAAATCCTCTTTAGACACACATTACACCCAGGCTAATTCCATGTACTGAAGGGTGTAGGAGTGCCAAAAATGTGTTTACTATTAATATTTTTTCTCTAAGTCTCTAAACGCGCTCAGCATCTACATAGCAAACGACCTTGAACTACATTTTTTTTTTATTCTGACAGAATTTTAAATAGCAATATGTATTATACTTTAAAATACACATCAAGTGCGTGTGTGCATCATAAAATAATTAGTTAATTTTAGAATTAAACAATTAGCCTCCATATGTAGGAATCATCTATAGACTTGAGAATATGTAAGAGATGTTACATCATTTGATTTAATAAAATGTACATATATGATCTATGTTGTAGTAAGTTAGTAAAATACATTTTTATTGAAATATGCTAGTTTATCCCTAAAAATATGAATATATATATATATATATATATATGTATATATATATGTATATATATATAAATATATATATATATATACATAGTATTATATGTATATATTTATTTATATCTACTTCTATCATTAATATATCATTTACTAGGTGTAAATATATAAAGATGTATATATATTGATATATATGCATATTTATGTATGGTATATATATATATATATATATATATATATATATATATGTGTGTGTGTGTGTGTGTGTGTGTGTGTGTGTGTATGTGTGTGTGTGTATATGTGTGTGTGTGTGTGTGTGTGCGTATCTATGTATATATGTACTGAAAAAGAGGGAGAAAGAAGGAAAGCTAAAGATTAAGGTGCGGAACGAGGACGTTTCCCTTCCCTCTGATATATATACATACATGTATATATATATATATATATATATATATGTATATATATATATATATATATATATGCACATATATACACACATATATAAATACTAGTATCAATAGAGCATATTGTGTTGTAGGAATATGATTATTGCGTGAAAAGTACACTATTTTTCATTGCTTTAAATATAGTAAATATGTATATAATTAGACATACACACACACAAACAAACACCCACATATGTATATGTGTGTATGTGGGTGTGTGTATTGACAAAATATGCTATAGTATATGCACATAATATATATGTTTAACACAATTCCAAAATATCCTTGTCTGCTTGTAATACATATATTTTTTTAAAAAGCCACAATTATCTCTATTTTATACTTTCTAAATTTTGATTTAAATATAATGGGATTTTTTGTGAGTTTATATACACGCAGAGACATGCACACATGCGTGTATGTTCATTTTTTACATGTATACTATATATTTATATCCATATGCATTTCTATTAAAATTCATATTTTAAAGCAGGCATATATGCACACGGACGCACATATAATATCTCATCTGCAGAAAAACAAGTGCATGGACATATATATTTCGTACCTAGATATTTTATATGTATTATGTGTTCTCGTTTAAAAAAATGTTTTAATGAAAATTTTTAATGTTTTCATCGTGATAATTTTTTGTCTATTTTTTTTTTTTTTGTAAATTATTTCATTTTCATAATGCATTTCAAAGATTATTTATGTTGAATGAAATGCGGAAACGTTATCATGGAAAAATGGTTTAAGTATTAATTGGATTTCAGCAAAGTAGCAGTCAACGAATTCGGGAATTACTATCTTCTCTTAAGCTTCGATGAACTGACGTCGAGCATTTTACGTATGTTTCAGAATTTAATTCGCAAAATTGTTTTTTTTTATTTTAACTGGAATATAATGCTATTATATTGAAATGATATATATATATATATATATATATATATATATATATATTAAAGGAGATTAGAACAATAGTCTAAAGAGCAGAGTGTATTTTAATATAATAATGAAATTACTAGCTAACTAAAATACAGGAAAGAAAAAGTGCTCGTTGTAATTTAGATATATAATAAGCTCGATATGTAAATATCCTAGAGCTAATTTAATATTCGGTAATGTGATTGATAATTTAAAATTTTATATTTAGTAATGTGATTGATAATTTTAATTTAATTATAATTTGATTTTTAAATTTTAAATTATCAATCACATTACTATATATATATATATATAAATATATATATATATATATATATATATATATATATTTATACCAATATACAGAGATCTTTTGGATTATATCGTGATATCTCATAGCAACGAAGTTTGTATCAAGCTGAAATTCTAAACCAGAATACAGTGTAGTCGTGAGTTTTCTTATTTGCGAGCCAACAAAATTAGGATAAATCTTAATGTAGAAAAGGGTTGAAGATCAAATGATACCACGAGAGAAAGGGGGAGAAAACATAGACGTTTAACAACTAAAAAATAAAACGGTCGTATATGAAGCTGTAAAAATGGGAAACGACGAAATTTCTTACTAAGTACACATTTTTAAAGACAAAGTCAATACAAAATTTAGGCAGCTTTGCTCTTATAGATTACAAGGAGGGAGACCTGATATTGTTGGGGATTTAATGAGAATCAAAAATATCCCACGTTTCCAGACGTTAATTGCCTTCGATATCGGTGAAATCGCCTATTTTTTAATCGAATCGATTGATTGCTTCCTCAAACTAACGAGACTGTGCCGTATACCGGGAGGAAGATTCATTTGCCTCCCCAAAGTTACTTATTTAATAGTACACTATAATCTATATGACACTGACCTGAATGTACGGGTTATCTTATATAAAAAAAAATTCTATAAAAATTAATAACGCGAAAGTTTAAACGCAAAAGTGGAATATCATGTTTAATTATGCCCTAAAAAGAAGCATTGGTTTTCGAACGCTTCTCTCTCTCTTTTTTTTTACATGTGGGTCACCACTTATCAAGGCCCGAAGGCCACTCAGGGATAAGGGTTATTGCGTGTACAGTAATCAATGGGATAGTATTGTAGTAACTATTAGTATTGGGGGTTTTGATAGAGTGTCTTACTTAAGGGAGCGGTCTGTCAGGAGTTCTGAGAAAGAAGCTTTGCTTATGGAATCTACGTTTGGATTTAGGCACAAATAAAGAGTGGGGAACATTATTGACAGTAGTTTCAACCAGACGGGTGTTTCTCGTGAAAGATGGGCGAGGGGGTACGAGGAATTGGAGCTCAGACGAGCACCTGCCATGGAAATAACGATAAAACAAAGACAGGCTCGCAGCATCTCTTTTGAGGGAGAAAGGTTGCAGGGAAGAGAAAAGGGCATCCCCCACTAAACCCAAAGTTTATTTTGTACTCTGTCAAGGCAGGATAGGCTGTTTTTAGAAGCTCCTGGCCAGATGTGGCAGCAGTACTCCATCTTATTTTATTTGATTTTATAGCCTGGGACGTTTAGCTTGTGCGGTGATAAAACTTCTCAAATACACTTGTAATGTATAATGTGTATAAAAAGTAATAACTTTGGCCATAATCGAACCGCTTTTTTGTATCGATTATGTTTTGTTTTAGATTTTCGATTCATTTGGATAC
Source organism: Euprymna scolopes (assembly GCF_053919585.1). Lineage (NCBI taxonomy): Eukaryota > Metazoa > Mollusca > Cephalopoda > Sepiida > Sepiolidae > Euprymna > Euprymna scolopes. The sequence continues at coordinate 104,742,389 of NC_136490.1, forward strand.
AAAACCTCTATGAGAACACTTCCAGAGAAATGAAGACCCTTCCAATGAAATTTCAAAAGCATAAGGAAATCTATCTCACACATACACACAAAATGTCTTTTTTGTATAATAGTCGAAATAAAGACAAACTGATATATATATATATATATATATATATATATATATATATATATATATATATATATATATATATATAGTTAAACGCTATCTAGACCAAGCATCTTGATAAACAAACTTACTATACTGTTTTATTTGCTGAAACATTTCAAACAGAAATAAAAAATGTTAACAAAATAAAAAGAGTATGTATGGAATTGCGTATAAATTTCAAAAAATATTATTATTGAATTATATTTCTCACTTGAAATTAATCAAACCTCGATTTTCTTAGCATGAGCAAATGTTCAATAATATATTTCCGCAGCGTTAATAATTTTCTTCGGTTACCTAATTTTTATTGAATGTACATCTGCTTATATAATCTGATATACAGTTGTGTAAATAGATAGATATATCAAATTAAGTCTAAAGTCACATTAAAAAAACACACATTCAAAATATGATTATATAATCGCGTTAGAGTTTTATTTTTATTTTTAAGGTAAATGGAAACTGATTTTTTACCAAATATAACGAATATGTTTCTTTATTCAAGGTAAGGAGAACCAGTAGTTCCCAGATATTTTTTTTATTGTAAATGTTGTATTCTGTGACGAATAAATATACTCTACTGTGCATGGAAGAGATATCGTAAGACTTTGCATGTTTCACGTTATCATTAAAATAAAACGTACACAAATTAAGCTCGTTCGACGTAGTTTCTTAGAAAAACTGGTACAACCCCACTAAGAGAATATATATATATATATATATATATATATATATATATATATATATATATATATATATATATATATATATATGGACCAACTTGGAATTAGAGTTCATAAATTAAAATTCTACACCAAAATTTTTATTCAACCAGGACTTCAAGTTTTTGTCATTATCGCATAGTACAAGGCAAATAAGTTTCAATTGTTTGCATTCCAATTCCCTACATAGTACTCTTGTGCATAAGGTCGCTGATACTAGCCCCTATATCAAAGTGGCAACGTGCCTTGTTTGGGGTGAAGACGTAATTTTTAAAAATTACATGTCGAATAATACGTTTGTTTTGGATTTTAATTTTTCCTAATAGTTTTGCTCTTTCTTTCATCGGCTTGTGGCGATCTTGTACTTATTGCTATTAATATTTATATTGACCTTAATCATACATTATTAAACATTCTGTAATCTGAAATTACTTCTTAATTTTTACTTTAAGCCTATACACACACACATACACACACACACACATATATATACATATATATATGCACATATATATATATGTATATATGTATGTCTATATATATGTATGTCTATATATATATATATATATATATATATATATATATATATATATATATATATATATATATACATACATACATGCATATAAATATTGGGTCAATTAAGCGGAATCGGAATCAGGAATCAGAAAAAAATAAAAAATCTGGGAAGTATCGGAATCGAAAAAATGTGTAGCTATTTCCCGACGCCAAAAACGATTCTTTTAATTGGCTTTTTCATTCGATTTTGTTTAATATAAATATTCTACTGCTGATAGTAATATAAAATAGTACATATCTGCATATGCATTTATATGTATTTTGTTTTGCATTTATAATATATATATATATATATATATATATATATATATATATATATACATGCCAAAATTTGCTATTTAATGGTATTAACAGTTAAAGAGGATGAAACTATGTTGCGCAAATCTGCAGTTATGTAATGAAATCGTGAATTAATAATTATCTGATCACAGCTGATTGATTTATAAAAGTACT
>NC_136490.1:104754292-104834292 GCF_053919585.1 Euprymna scolopes
TCTAATAAAGAAGCTCTGCTCATTTGAATTTAGGGACAGATAAAGAGTGGGGAAAATTAATGATAGTAGCTTCAGTTAGACGGGTGGTGGGACCAGAGTTTGGAGCTCAAACGCGCACCTGCCATGAAAATAACGATAAAACAAAGACAGGCTCGCAACGTCTCTTCTATGGGAGAGAGGCTGCAGGAAAGAAAAAAAGGGCATCCCCCACTAGGCCAGGAAGTCTATTTTGTACTCTGTCGAGGCTGGATAGGCTGTTTTTAGCAGCTCCTGCCCAGATGTAGTACCAGCACTCCATCCTTGGGCGTACTTGGCTTTTATACAGATAGAGAATTGCAGCAGTACTGAGATATCTTCTGGAGCGGTAAAAGGATCCAACCATTTCCCAGTGTCCTTGGCAACAGACCTGATGTATGTGTTCCATTTCAGATCAGGAGTAAAAGGTCAACCCCAGAAGCTTGGCAAAACATGGAGCCTCCCCAAGACGAGAACCATCCATCACAATTGATGTCAGATGGGGCTTATAGCGTTGATGATGTAGAGCTAGAAGGTTGGTTTTGGATGCATTAAAGGTAACCAGTCACCTCTTCCCCAACTCTACTACGCGCTCAAGATCAGAGGAGAGAGTATCAGAGAGAATTTTGTCATTTATGGCCTTTGATGTGTTGCCATAGATTGTCGTGTTATCAGCATAGATGTCAACGAATGATTTAAATATATGTTTTGGGAGATCATTGATATAGACCAAGAAGATAGTTTGGCTCAGGATGGACTCCTGAGGGACTCCAGCATTAATACTGCGAGCCTCGTATTTCTGGCCATCAACCACTGCTCTTATAAACCTATCGGAGAGAAATGATTTAATAACTGAGAAAGCATTACCAGTGATGCCGTTGCTGGAAATCTTGTGAATTAGGCCCTTATGCCATACCTTATCGAACGCCTTTAATATGTCAAGAGCAATTGCCTTGGAAAGGAACACTTTGTCAAGAGATTCACTAATCCTATGTTATATAACCGTTAGCATATCTGCTGTAGATCTTGCGGAGCCGAAATCATATCGCATGTCATTAAGAAGCTTAGGTGGCTGACTACTTCTTTATTTATTATGGAGTCCAACAACTTACTCATGACACACAGGAGACTTATTGGTCTGTACTGAGAGGGAGAAGGGTTTTCGCCTGAATTCTTAAATTCAAGAGCATACTGATGAGGTTTTCCAGGTTGTTGAAAAGCGCTTATCCTTAAGGCAACGCTTAAATAGTTTTGTAAGTATGGGGGCAAGTTATGGTTGGAGCTTTTTCAGCACTATAACTGGAATGCTTTCAGGGCCACTTGCTTTACTGGAATCAAGGTTCTTTATTAGCTTGGCGCCTTCACGCACAGATATTTGCATAACGTGTTGGAGGAAATAGGTAGTTGATGGTCTTCGTCGCTTAAGGTAGAATTAGCTGCAAAGTTCTTTGCAAATAGTCCTGCCTTGTCTGAGGTTGACGAGATGACCTCAGGTCCATTGATGATGGTTGGGATAGAACGCACGCTTCTGTTCAGGATGCTATTTGCCAAAACTAGTCGGAACCAAACCGCTGCTCAGCTACTTTGGATTTAACGGACTGAGAATATAGATCTCTCGTATTTTATTACTCATTTACAGTGGAGGGTTGCAGTCCTGTAAGCAGCTTTAGTCTCAGTACATCTATTACGTTCGTAGCTATGGAAAAGGTGAGTTCTGTGCGCGATGTCAGCAGCACATTCTGGCGAGAACCATGGCTGGCTGTCAGTTTTTTTTTTTTTTGGAATATGCATACACACGTACATCCATTACACACACATTTATATACATACCCCCCATACGCACACACACACACACACACACACACACACATACATATATATACATATATATATATATATATATATATATATAAACGATCAATTTTTATAACTTTGACCCTATTATGACCCCTAAACATTTATTGTTTTGGGCTCAAATCAAGTTATTAAGTAAGGTACCTATCTAAAAGTTCAAGTGTTTAGACCAAAAATAGTGTGAGGAGTTTAGTAGAATTCTCAAAGGTGAAATCGTTGAACTTTGACCCCTTAACTGCCGATCACATCGATTATCCCAAATCTCAGTAGCCTGTATATCAAATTTCTGTAGACTAAAAATTAACAGAATTATTGCGTAGGGAAATGTATACAGACACACAGACCGACGGACAGATACACAGATACACAGACATGTTCGCTTTTATAGATATATTTGTATGGGTGCCAGGCGTTACCCGGGTATTTGGAGGTGTATATTGAGTAAAAAAAAAAGCGGTCAATTTTTTTAAAATTTGACCCCTATTATGACCTCTTATTATTTATTGTTTTGGGCTCAAATCAAGTTATTAAGTTAGATTCCTATCCAAGGAACCTATATCTAAAATTTCATGTGTTTAGACCCAAAATTGTCGGAGGAGTTTGGTATACATATATATATATATATATATATATATATATATATATATATATATATATATATATATATATATAGATTCAGTGTTTATTTAGCATGGAAAAAAAAGTCTTGCATGCCACTGATGAAATTTTAAATTATTCATACTATAAACTTTATTCAGACAATCACGAAAATATATGCAAGTTAACAGTGGGATCATATATATTTTCTTAAAAACTTGAATAAAATTAATTTTTGCAGAATTTAATAATATAAATGAGCTTACAGATTAATGATAAAATTACGCATATTATTACATAATCTAACATAATATTTGATTTTTAATCATAAGTTATATATTGTATTAGTTTAATTGAACTCGTAAATTACTGTAAATTTTTACATTAATTGTAGTTAGATCTACATGATTCCTTCATTAAAATAATTATAATTACTCTGCGTGAAATTGTACGTATATAGACACACAAGTTTCACACACACACACACACACATACACACACACACACACACACACACACACACACACACACACACACACACACCAGAAAAGAGATAATTTGTTTTTACAAAATCAAATGAAAACCATCAATTAAAGGAATCAATTGTAGCATATGAAAATAGGCATTAGATTAAATTAAGTCAGAAGTTCTATATTTCGACTATGATTCAGATTCAGATTATTCGTCTCTACACACACACAAACACGCACACACACGCACACACACACACGCACACACACACACACATATATATATGTGTGTGTGTGTGCCCGTTTGTGTGTGCCCGTGTGTGTGTGTGGGTGTGATAAAGTGACATATATATGGATTAAATACAGTACAGTTTAAACGATTAAAGTGTCGCAATGGAGAAAACTTATACAGCTATATTTTAAAATAATCATTGCCAAAATCAATTTAGTTTAAATGATTAACTAGTAGGCATGATAAATTTAACTGCATTTTTCCTCAATAACCACCTCTATACGGGTTAAGAACTGGGAGCATACGTTTTCACAACCGCGGAGGGAGTCTTGCGAATACTTTGCGGACGGGAACAATCAGGCTGCTTTTGTTTGTGTGCGAAATGATATTGGTGATATTTTCGACGTATGACCAAACGAAGTAGTTCAGGAGGTACAGGTCTGAGAAAAATAAAAGAAGGGTGCAAATTCTTAGCATTCTTTCTGAAGCCAAGCCTGGGTCTGTTTTGACCGGTGGGCAGGGTCTGCCAGAGGCAACCCGATTGCACCAGGGGGGTCATCACACTTTTCAGCAAATCCAGGTACACTTTGGCGTGGACTTTCAAGCCGACATCGAAAATATGGGGTTGGATCTCACTAGAAACCACACCAAAGATCATAACCGTGGCCGAAAACGTTGTGTTCATCAATCAGAGAACGCCCCTGTTCTTTGTTGCAACTTACCGATGGATTTTGAGGATGCTTGCAATGGGCTTGTTGTGATAATTTGGATTGATATAGACCATAAGCTGTACCGCGGCGAATCTCCGATCTCGCTCGTTGAAATTTGTGTCATTTTTAGACATAATAGATAGTGTCTATCGGCCATGGAATTTGTACACAACTGGCCAACTATTAGAGGTTTCCAACAAAAAAAAGAGAACCAGTTTCAGCAAACGGAAATGTAAGCATATCGTCTCATCTTGTGCGACAATTGTATTCTTCCACCATTTTATCAAGAAACCAGATAGTCGTTTTATACTTTTCTGTTTATTAATAATCTTTTTTTAGTATCATTGTATTATTGTAAAAGTTATATGCATTATTTAAACAAATATCTAAAAAAAAAACCATATATTTATATATAACATATATCATTCATGCATATTACTATCTGTATATGCCATCCTATAAAATTATAAATAAAGAAATGATCAGTAAAAGTCTTATATTTTACCGTTGCTTTCTTTAACTAATAAATATATTGAGATGGAAGTATACAATAAGCTTAAAAATAAAAAAAAAATATTCCAAACAATAAGACTTATCACATGAATCTATGTTTAATTTCGTCGGTATTTCGCAATAAAAACCATTTTTACCAGATTTTAGTGTATATTTTGGAGTGTGCGAACGTTCAGCAAATTATTCTTTTTTTTTTTTTTTCAAAAACGTATGAAATACAAGCAGGCCGCCCCACATTGCTGGTCAACAAATACGCTTGAATATGACATACAGATTAATGCAGAGTTCGTATTTATTATTATATTATATTGGCAAAATATATAGTAATGATTTTAGCGGAGTAGGGGAGCAGTAGCCTTTTATATATCTAATGCTTTTGACAGGGTATGGCATGATTGTCTTCTAATGAACATCAGATACTATGGTATTGCTAGACGAATACTTAACATAATTAAACCATTCTTAAATAACAGAAGTATCCAGAGTGTCCTTCGTGGTCGTACATCTAAACAATATGATAAAGGTCGAACATTTGGCATTTATTATTCCTGATATTCATAAATGGCATCCCTGAGAGAATACTCTCTGAGATGGGTATATTCCCTGACAACAGCACGCTCTATAACGGACACGAGGGGAAAACGAATGAACACATATCCCAGGCAATGGCGGAAACACTAGAAGAATACTTCCAGTCAGTAGCGTAATGTGGTCTAAAATGGATGGTAACGTTCAATGTTGCCAAGACTAAGCTTGTTTCCTTTCATAATAATAAACAACTATCTCAACTGCCCATAGCTATGACTGAAGATACATTACATGAAAGTACTTCGTTTAAACTCCTCCGCTTTATGTTTAGAGGGACAATGAGTTGGAAAAATACATCGAGAGCATTGCCAAGCCTTCTGCAAGGAATATGGGCTTTCTCTACGGCGGTAGAAAGTTACTTACGCCTGAAAGTATTCTGTACGTCTACAACGCCACCATCCGCCAATGAATGGAGTATTTTTGTCACATTTGGGTTGATGCATCTGCTACTACTCTCTACCCCCTGGACCTGGTTAAAAAGAAAGTCGCCAACCTAATAGGTCCATAATTTTCATCTGTTAATACCTCATTCCGTCAACGAAATATTGCACCCTTCTGCGTGTTTCACATGTATTTTAATGGGGAATGCTCCGACGAACTACAAGCACTTGTATACCTTCGAGATAAATACTTCCGACACCTGAAAGCAGCAAAATCCAACCCTACACAGTAGAGACCCCTAGACGTAGCAAATCATTTTACTCTAAAGTTACTTCCCTAAAACTGCTATACTTTGGAAATCCTTCGCGGATCCCTGCATTACCAACAGAACTGACATGCAGAAGTTCAAGTGTAATGTGAACAGCAACTTTGCTGCCAAACATAGTCCCTAATAGTAGCCCCCTACATCAAACTGGCACTGTGCCTTGTGTGGGGTTAACATGTGATTATGTTTTAATGACTCACGCACTACCACTGAGAATCGAAAACAAAACGTTTAACTTTTTTTTTTTTCGACGATAATGTCTTAGTTATGAGGACGGGTGTTGCAAGCGTAAACATTTAAACATGAACCAATAGCGATTCCGTTACGCATGCATACTCGTAATCCTGTCGTTCGACATTCATCTGACAAAATTCATGTTTGTAAATTTTGACAATTTGCACCGATTTCCCCCGGCAAAAACACAAATATGAATTTTCTCATGGAATCGAATGCCCTACAATTTCATGCCTGTAGCCCCAAAACTAACAAAGGAATTTAGTAGAATATATATATATATATATATATATATATATATATATATATATATATATATATATATTGAGAGAGAGAGACAGAGAAGCAGAGAGAGAGAGAGAGAAAGAGAGAGAGGGAGAAAGAGAGTGTGGTATATATATATATATATATATATATATATATATATATATATACATAAATATGTATAGAAAGAGGTGGGTGTTTACTATAAACGAAAATATTACGCAAGTATAAATCATGTAGAGTATCTGCATGAATATAATTACACGTAATAGTTAACTAAAGATAATCATCCCGTAAGAAAACACCCCAAACACTAATAGGGAATTAATTAAAATTAATGTTTAAAAGAATATCCAACTCAACTAGATTCTTTGCAGAAGATGCAATTCCCCGACCCATATCTAACGATATTTTTTTTTTTTTTAATATATAGAGAAAAGTGTTTGAATATGAATATCAATACAAAGAATGGTATAGGAGTATTGATATGTCTTACCCGGCTTTTCTTCAATTTTTTTTTCGAATGCCATGTTTTTTTACAAGAGAATCATTATTTACTAAGATCCGAAAGCCACTCATAGATAAGGTTCACATAGTGAAAGCTGGTCACTGAGAACACAGTTTAGTGATCGCTGGTGGTGGTAGGTTAATAGACATTTATTAATTAAAAGAGAGAGATAACAACATCTTGTTAACATTATACATGTTTTAGTAAACTGGAAAGCTTGCAAACGGAACTGAGTGCACAGGCGATCAGTTCTAGGAAATAAGATTAGTTCATTGAATCAGCGTTCAGATTAATGTTCAGACACAGAATAGAGAAAATCGGTTGGTATGGTTCATAGCTAGGAGAGTATGTTTTGTAAGTTTGGCGTAGAGGGACCACAAACAAAAACTTTAACGTGCATTTTATATGAAAAATAACGATAAAGAAGGAACAGCCTCGCCACGTATCTTCTATAGAAAATAAAAGGTGGAATGTACACAAATAGGACAGAAGCCACTTAGCTGCGAAACCGGTTTAGAACTTTGTAAAACAGGATAAGGTATTCTGACAAGCTCCTGGCCAGGTGTTTTAAGAGTACTTTAACTAATAAATATTTACGGTGTATTTGGCTCATACATATAGACAATTGTGGTAGGATTGAGATATCTGCAGGTACGGTAGAATGACCAAATCATATTTCGACCGTCTTGGCAATAAATTTAAAGTAATCCTCCATTCAAGGCCAGGGGTAAAAGTAAGACACAAAGGTAAGGAGCTACTTTGAGGCAGGGGCAATTAATAATTATTAGGGCAATGTGGAGCTCAGAAACTTGGTGTTGAAAATATAGGAACTTGGTTTGGATGCGTAAATATTATCTAGCCATGGTGTATCCCATTGCACCACGGTCTAAAAGTTGAAAAACATCTTTCTTATAGGTGATCGATAAAAAAAGATCTTGCTTATCGGGGATCGTTGAAGTGTATTCAAATATGGTATTATCGTCTTCATTCCCATTCATACGTCTGTCTGGTATTTCGATACATTTTGTTTAAATGACGTATTCTCATTTTCTGTAAGTAAATGTAAAATTCATTTTCATTTTTAAAGAGCTTCTTGCTGATCCAGAAGGGAGTGAGAGAACTTTATTTAAAAAAAGTAACACTTGCAACAATCTGCTAAAATTCAATTACATTTTTCTGTAGGAAGAATCACTATCCATTTGTTTTAGAGTAAATGATGTAAGTTGATAAAATATGTTAATCATAACAATCAGGGTAAGAATAATTTCATTTATGACTTCGACGTATGTAATATGATTGAAAATATAACGTAGATATTTATTAGGCAAGTTTATTATGCATATATTCAGCAGAAATGTGTAAACATATATAAGCACATACTTGTAAACATATATAAGAAAATACTTGCAAACATTTTAAACAAGTACTTGTAAACATATATAAAAAAATACTTGAAAACATATATAAGCAAATACTTGTAAACATATATAAGCAAATACTTGTAAACATATATAAGAAAATACTTGTACACATATATGAGCAAATACTTGTAAACATATATACGCAAATACTTGTAAACACATACAAGCAAATACTTGTAAACATATATAAGTCAATACTTGTAAACATATATAAGTCAATAATTGTTAACATATATAAGCAAATACTTGTAAACATATATAAGCAAATACTTGTAAACATATATAAACAAATACTTGTTAACATATATAAGCAAATACTTGTAAACATATATAAGACAATACTTGTAAACATATATTAACAAATACTTGTAAACATTTATGAGCAAATACTTGTAAACATATATAAGCAAATACTTGTAAACATATATAAGTCAATACTTGTAAACATATATAAGCAAATACTTGTAAACATATATAAGAAAATACTTGTAAACATATATGAGCCAATACTTGTAAACATATATGAGCAAATACGTGTAAACATATATAAGCAAATACTGGTAAACATATATAAACAAATACTTGTAAACATATATAAGTCAATACTTGTAAACATATATAAGCAAATACTTGTAAACATATATAAACAAATACTTGTAAACATATATAAGCAAATACTTGTAAACATATATAAACAAATACTTGTAAACATATATAAGTCAATACTTGTAAACATATAGAAACAAATACTTGTAAACATATATGAGCAAATACTTGTAAACATATATACGCAAATACTTGTAAACATATATAAGCAAATGCTTGTAAACATATATAAGTCAATACTTGTAAACATATATAAGCAAATACTTGTAAACATATATAAGCAAATACTTGTAAACATATATAAACAAATACTTGTAAACATATACAAGTCAATACTTGTAAACATATATAATCAAATACTTGTAAACATATATAAGCAAATACTTGTAAACATATATAAGCAACCACTTTTAAACATATATAAGCAAATACTTGTAAACATATACAAGCAAATACTTGTAAACATATATAAGAAAATACTTGTAAACATATATGAGCAAATACTTGTAAACATATATAAGCAAATACTAGTAAACATATATATAAATAAATAACTTGTAAAAATATATAAGTTTATACTTGTAAACATATATAAGCAAATACTTGGAAACATATATAAACAAATACTTGTAAACATATATAAGTCCATACTTGTAAACATATGTAAACACATACTTGTTAACATAGATAAGTCAATATTTGTAAACATATATGAGCAAATACTTGTAAACATATAAAACAAATACTTGTAAACATATATAAACAAATACTTGTAAACATATATAAGCAAATACTTGTAAACATATATAAGCAAATACTTGTAAACATATAAAAGCAAATACTTGTAAACATATATAAACACATACTTGTAAACATATATTAGCAAATACTTGAAAACATATATAAGCAAATACTTGTAAACATATATAAGCAACTACTTTTAAACATATATAAGCAAATACTTGTTAACATATACAAGCAAATACTTGTAAACATATATAAGAAAATACTTGTAAACATATATGACCAAATACTTGTAAACATATATAAGCAAATACTGGTAAACATATATAAATAAATTACTTGTAAACATAAATAAGCAAATACTTGGAAACATATATAAACAAATACTTGTACACATATATAAGTCAATATTTGTAAACATATATGAGCAAATACTTGTAAACATATATAAGCAAATACTTGTAAACATAGGTAAGCAAATACTGGTAAACATATATAAATAAATAACTTGTAAACATAAATAAGTTAATACTTGTAAACATATATAAGCAAGTACTTGTAAACATATATAAGCAAATACTTGTAAACATATATAAGAAAATACTTGTAAACATATATAAACAAATACTTGTAAACATATATAAGCAAATACTTGTAAACATATAGAAGGCAATACTTGTAAACATATATAAGCAAATACTTGTAAACATATATAAACAAATACTTGTAAACATATATAAACAAATACTTGTAAACATATATAAGTCAATACTTGTAAACATATATAAGCAAATACTTGTAAACATATATAAACAAATAATTGTTAACATATATAAACAAATACATGTAAGCATATATAAGCAAATACTTGTAAAAATATATAAACAAATACTTGTAAACATATATAAACAAATACTTGTAAACATATATATGTCAATACTTGTAAACATATATAAGCAAATACTTGTAAACATATATAAACAAATACGTGTAAGCATATATAAGCAAATACTTGTAAACATATATAAGCAAATACTGGTAAACATATATAAACAAATACGTGTAAGCATATATAAGCAAATACTTGTAAACATATATAAGCAAATACTGGTAAACATATATAAACAAATACTTGTAAACATATATAAACAAATACTTGTAAACATATATAAGAAAATACTTGTAAACATATATAACCAAATACTTGTAAACATATATAACTAAATACTTGTAAACACATATAAGCAAATACGTGTAAACATATATAAACAAATACTTGTAAACATATATAAACAAATACTTGTAAACATATATGAGCAAATACTTGTAAACATATATAAGCAAATACTTGTAAACATATATAAGCAAATGCTTGTAAACATATATAAGTCAATACTTGTAAACATATATAAGGAAATACTTGTAAACATATAAAAGCAAATACGTGTAAACATATATAAACAAATACTTGTAAACATATATAAGTCAATACTTGTAAACATATATAAGCAAATACTTGTAAACATATATAAGCAAATACTTGTACACATATATAAGCAACCACTTTTAAACATATATAAGCTAATACTTGTAAACATATACAAGCAAATACTTGTAAACATATATAAGAACATACTTGTAAACATATATGAGCAAATACTTGTAAACATATATAAGCAAATACTGGTAAACATATATATAAATAAATTACTTGTAAAAATATATAAGTTTATACTTGTAAAATATATAAGCAAATACTTGGAAACATATATAAACAAATACTTGTAAACATATATAAGTCAGTACTTGTAAACATATATAAGCAAATACTTGTAAACATATATAAACAAATACTTGTAAAAATATATAAACAAATACGTGTAAACATATATAAGAAAATACTTGTAAACATATATGAGAAAATACTTGTAAACATATATAAACAAATACTTGTAAAAATATATCAGTCAATACTTGTAAACATATATACACAAATACTTGTAAACATGTATAAGCAAATACTTGTAAACATATATAAACAAATACTAGTAAACATATATAAACAAATACTTGTAAACATATATAAGTCAATACTTGTAAACATATATAAGTCAATACTTGTAAACATATATAAACAAATACTTGTTAACATATATAAGAAAATACTTGTTAACATATATAAGCAAATACTTGCAAACATATATAAGCAAATACTTGTAAACATTTATAAGCAAATACTTGTATATATATAAGCAAATACTTGTACACATATATAACTGAATGCTTTGTTAAATGATGTATATCTACATGGATATAATTAAAAAGAGCGAAAAATATATAAACAAACACGATTAACCAATTAATAACTTAGTAAAGACTAAAACTGAGATTTTCTTCTACCTGGATCTATTTTCGTTTCATATACGTTTCAAAATTGTTAACGGCGGGTTATTGAGTGTAACGCATATTTTATTAATTTATTTCTTTGTATTTGATAAAACACGAAGGAACAATTAATATTTTAACTACTTAGAATATTAATTGTTCCTTCGTGTTTTATCAAATACAAAGAAAGCAATGAATAAAATATTCGTTAAATTCAATAAAACGTCGTTAATCATAAATCGTCGTTAACCATAACCGTCGTTAACCATAAACCGTCGTTAACGTTAAATGCATTAACGTGTTTCACATTCTAAATAAAACGCTTCCGTCCCATAAAAAAATACAATGATAATGTGGTTGTGCGTGTAATTGTGAAGCACCAGTTGCACAACCCCAACCGCATACATTCTGAATAATAAGTATTGCTTGAGTTCAGTTGCAAGGAAAATCCAGAATCATTGGAAACAATGTCAAGATAAGAATAGAGCACATACTTCTATTATGCTTATCCCTCTAAGTACTGGCTTTACTCAAGGTTGCTGAATTCCGTAATCTAACAGAAACCAACGAGATTATGCAGTATATGCTATATAATATAACCCAAAAAATCATATGAATAAAATGCTCGTAGAATTCCAGAAACTTTGTTCTACAATATGAAATAATCTGGTTAAAAATATCGTATAGTCATCATCAGGTTGTTACGCAAAAAATAAGTAGTTTTTGAAAGCTAGTTTCTTCTGTGGAACACAAATATTTATTGAGCCGCCTCTGGATTACAGTGACAATTCGTTAGAATCATTGGCATGTTCAGTTTTGCGACCATCCTTTCCTATTTACTTCTCTCTGAATATATATATATATATATGTATATATATATATATATATACCTATCTATTTATTCACCTGTATAACTTGCATATATGTATACACACACACACACACACATATATATATATATATATATATATATATATATATATATACATATATATACACCCATATATATATAAATACATATAACTGTACATATATATATAAATCTATACATATATATATAAATCTATACATATATATATATAAATCTATACATGTATATATATATATATATATGTGTGTGTATGTGTGTATGTGTGTATGTGTGTGTGTGTGTGTACATTTTGGTTACAACCATTATTTAAGCACGTCTGATTGAACACGGTAGAGTTTTTTTTTCAGTTTTATTTTTCTGGATATATTTTCCAATCACCGAACGTTCTTTTTTTTATTTCAGCTGACATATTGTATATAATGGCGCCCAAAATTTGTTGTTCAGCCATATTCTTCTCAAGAGATTTTTATCGGGTAATTCTTCCGTCATCATGAGCGATTGTTGTTGTCATCGTTTTCTTTTTCTTTTTCTTTAAATCTTGATACATTTATTTTGGGGGGGGCATTAAGGTGGGCGCAGGATTGTAAGGGACGGATCCTTTTTATTTTTAATTTCAATTTTCTCATTTTATAGTTTATTTATTTCGTTTCTATTTAGTTATTAAATACTGTTAGTATATTTGTGCCGGTGTTAAATGAGATCGGGTTAAAATTGACTGAAGTTGTTTTTATTAATATGACTTCTAGTAACTTTAGTTCACGTATCGTATGTTAGTATTGTTACGTTAGATATTTCTAATGTCGGGTGACTGTACGTTTTTATCGTGGGATATGAGGTATTGTTTTATGATGCTCTTGTCAGGCTAAGGATGGGTTAGTCGTCGGGAGAGTGCTGTTGTGGTTTGGCCTATGTATGCGTTATATGAGTTTTTAGTATTGGTTCGGAGACATTCTTCAAAGGGGCACATGAATGTATACACTATATATGTATACACTATATATGTATATATATATACATATGTGTGTGTATATTAGTAAGTAGTATTATCTTGAAAATATATATGGCACTTAGGCTATAGAATATTTTCTACCTTTATCTCCGTCAACAATTTAATTTAATCACTCTTACTACGTGTTTCCATGTGTACCTGAGGTACTGGATTTGCCAGTTATGAAATCATATTCTTTGTAGTGCACAGATCCATTAATCCTAGCACATGTGAGCTTACATATCATGTTGCAGTAATTGAACATAACTTTGTATGCTTCTTTTTTCCCTTTTAGGCTGGGATTCGGGTTCTTGTTTCTTTATTTTATAAATTGATGTTTTTTTACTGGTCTTATTTTGGATTGATATATTTTTTATTATTCATTTAATTATTAACAACTATTATCATTATTCTTAGAATTTTTGTTGTAATTACTTAATAATTAATCTTGGGGTTCTTTAAAGTGAATAATAGCTCAGATCTCAACTGTCTACACGGGTTATTTTAGTATCAACATCTGCTAGCTTTACGTACTATTTTAAAATTTGCTATCAGCAATAGTCAATTAACCTTGATATCCTGTATTATTATCTGATTAAATACAAAATTAGCGTTTGATTAATGGTTGATTGTATTCCATACACCTATATAAAAAACACGAAAATACTGATTACATACAATAGGCTGAGGAGAACGTGTTATATTGTTATTATTATTAGTATTAGACGAAACCACTTGTGCGCGTATGTTACGTGAGTTCTTATTAGTAAAGATATGAGTCTTAGTGAGAGTTCTTGTCTTATTACATATGATGTTGTATCTTAGAGAGAGAGAGATGTGTTGTAATGACATTTTATAACACAGACATATAATAACAATACAATTTACCTTTTTGTAGAAATCACAAACACAAAGATGAGCTTTATCACAAAACACATGATGAATTTATTTCTTTACGACCGGTCGTGATTTCCTCATTAAGAATTCAATGTTTCACATTTTAGTTTCTAAAGTGACGTCTCGCTTCAAACGTCCGCCTGTCTCTAAGTTTTCTCACTGATCGTCTCCCCTGACTGTCTCCCCGACCAACTAACTCTCACTTGCTATATTGAGAAATCCATGCATCCCGGCCACGTGAGCAAAATTCACGTGTTTCAACATGCGCGATGTGCACGTTTCCGACATTGATTTCCCAATAACCTATTTTTTCTTGTGTTGTTTCCACAAAGGAATTCAACCTACATATCTAATTTATTTAACCCATATTTTATTATCCACATTCTTTTAACAATTGAATAGTTTATTTATTATTTATTTCATCCGAATTAACAATTTACTGGACATTCAATTTAAACCTATTGTTCTTTAAAACTTATGTCCAGGGTTCGATTTCTGCTTTCTCTTATTTTCATTTTAACTAATCTCTCTATTTTTATACTTACATGAACAGGGGACAGCTCTCATCATGTAACAAACGTACGAGGACGAATCGCGGAAATTCCTGTGTAGTTTCAAAATTACTACCAATTTTATTTAATTATCGAGCACCGTCGAAGTAAATACTGACAATAGATATGTGAAATAACTACAATATATATATATATATATATATATATATATATATATATATATATGTGTGTGTGTGTGTGTATACAATGAATATATGAAAACTACAATATATATATATATATATATGCAATGAATATATGAAAACTACAATATATATATATATATATGCATAAGATATTAACATATAACTAATATATATAGAGTGCCTTGGCAAGGAAAAAAACAAGCAAAATTTAAAAAGACACACTAAGCAAAATGAATACAAACAGCATACTAAAGCTGGTTTGTCAGGACATGGTTCCAAAAGAGGGGGATCACTATTTATGTTAATTTAACCTAAAATAAACACCCGCTTTATGCCCACTGTTGATGTGTTTCTTTTATTTGTTTTAGGGGTGGTATGTATTTGGCTCGGTAGACCAACACAAAACTTACCTTAAAAACTTTTTTTCAATAAGTTTTCAGGTGTGCTGAAAACGAATATCGCATTAACTTTTTTCGTAATTAAGTGTTTTTTCCCCCGGTATTAATAAGAATATACACACGTTTTGGCGTACAAAGATTGCCACCACTTATAATATAAAGTATTACATTGCATAATGCCGGACAATATTTATTTATGGACTTTAAATGCTATAGTCGTTTTCAGCACACTCTAAACCCTATAGAAAACAAGTTGTTTAACGTAGTTTGTGTGTTGGTCTACCAGGAGACAATTACCAACGAAACACTGCCCCATAAAAAAAGTTTACTATGATGTAGTGGTTTATGTTACATAAAAACAAGATAGAAAAATGATCCCCACTTTTTGAAAATATAATTTCTTCATATTTTGGAAACTACTCGCTTCCTGGAATTTAAAACATTATTTTCGAAAATCTCGCAAATCTATACTAGCGGTAATTTCCAAAGATTTTTTAGGGTAAAAACACACTGCACCATACCAATTTTTCAGCCATAGTCATTTGCTTTCCTAGTTTTGTATAGGTATTACAAATATCTCATATTTCTCCAAAAAATCTGGCCTTGATGGAGGAGAAACAAACAACTTGCTGCTAATTTAAAATGATCTGAAATAGCAGCAAGAAGAGACTTGATTTAAAATTATTTCTCATATGTTATATAACGTTTCTTAGTCTTTTCAAACATAAACTAAGTTTCACAGTGGATAAGGAATATTTGATACTGGAGATATTAACAATCGTACCATATTTCACTAAGGAGAGATATATCATATGAGAAATCTTAAGATTCAGTGTCCCACTGCGTATATATATGATCATTTGAAACCATATCAGCAAGTTTTAGTCTCCCCTCCATGAAGGTCAGATGTTTGGGGAAATATAAAATATGTTTTAATTCATATGCAAAACTAGAAAAATAAATTACTATGACTGATATATGTATGTATGTATGTATGCACGAAATAAGTTTATCTTCCTTTAAAATTATGTTTTAAACATTTACTGCTCATATACAATAAATACATGATAATGTGTAGTAATCCCTTATCCCAATGGTTTTAAGAAATGGTAGTCTTAACCAAAAACCGTTAAAAACGTAAGTTCGTATAGACTAACTATGAGTCGGCTAGTTTTAACAAGAATTGCAATTAAATGTTAAAAATAAAGTAATCTTTAAAAAAATATACAGAAATACACAAAAAATCATACACACACACATACACACACACACACATATATATATATATATATATATATATATATATATATGCATATAAATATGTGTATATATACATATATATCTGGGTGTGTGTACATGTATATATATACATATATTCACACAGTCATATATATATATATATATATATATATATATATATATATATATATATATATATATATATATAAGCACCGCCAAAAATGGCCGAAAAATCAAGTTGTTGTTGTTTTTAAAACGAAATTACATTTATTAAAATCCATTATTTCTGAGTAAATTTTCCCCCAGAAAGATAAAACCCTGAATGTTATCATATAGAGAGCAGAATAATTTAAAACTTTTTCTACTATTTTTAATTAAATTTTAAATGTTAAATTTTCCCCAAAAGTTATCAATTGGCGTTTTTTGTGTTGCACAGAAAACGCATATAAATAGTTAAAATCAAAGATTTTTGAAAGAATTAATTTGTTTATTACTTGTCTATCTAAGATTTAGGGTGATTTTCTATGAGAATATGCAAAAATATTACAATATAAGTACCTGGATTTCAAATAATTCCACTTATTTCTATAGGCAACCAGTTACTTCGAGTTGATTTGATTACTGTTTACATTTGTGCTTGATAAAAAGCCAACTACGGAAGACCAAAAAGCCAAAAAAAAAACGTATTTTTCAGTGACGAAAATTTCAATGTATTATTAACGCTGAGGGTGGTCAGTACCAGATGGGTGCCCATTTGTATGAGTTTGGTTTTTAATTTGTATGTGTGTGTGGGGGCCAGGCTCTCCGAAATGGGGATGGGGGGCAATTTGAAGCAGAATAAAAAAAAATATTTCACCGCGTTTGATCCACGTTAGTCGAAAAGCGGCAAACGTTTCCAAACTTGATCGAAAAAATAATGATATTTTTAACACAAAGGGCACAATATGTATCGAATTTTTTGTTGTATCGATTCTTCAAAGCATGCCCTGTTTAATAATGGTCAGGCTTTATTCGGCTCGCTAAAAGAAATTGTTAATTACTTCATCAAAGATTTTAAAATGGCTTTTTTCGTATAAATATAATTTTTTGTTTTGTTTTGCTTAAATCAAATTTATTATTGTACTTAACATATTCACCGAATTTAACACTTTAAAACTCAAAAGCGTGATAATTAAAGGCAATCGAAGTTCTGATATTAAGACATTAAAATAAGGTATGCAAACAAGTTTTTTTTAATCTATAATCCCGCCCCTTACAACAACATATTATGTTTTGTTCAGTTTCAGATGATTATTTTAAGCATATTTGGAATCCCCTCAAAACTAGGGGTGGGGGTTGTAAGCCAAACAATATATATATATATATATATATATATATATATATATATATATATTGTTTATGAAAAATAAGTGCACTGTTATAAAGTGCATTCTTCTCTTAATAATCGCTGAAAATTTTGTATTGTTTTGAGAATTACCTGATTTTTGGTAGATTTTAAAAAAGACGGTCCGTCAAAAAGTGCTTACCTGCCCCCCTCCATTTTTGCCGGTGTATATATATAAACAAGGGTAGATAGAGGAAGAGAGTAAACTCAATTCTAATAGAGGAGACATATCGGGATGATACAAAGCTCAACAAATTTCGATGAAGCTTATATTAGAACAAATAGGAGTGGGGAATACATTTAAAAATACTATATATATTGGAAAATAAAGAATAAATTCTTTATTTAATAAGGTTATACGTACATTAATTTTGTGTTCATAAAACGCAATCATGAAGGAGCGATTTAAAATTCATGATTAAAAACTTTTACATTACAGTCAACGTTTAAAATAAAATTAACGGGGTGAACAGAAGATACGAAAAATACATAGGGGAGTCAGTTGAGCGATTTCGCCCTCATTAATCAAAGCTATATCCGGGAATTTGTGTTGAAGAAAAAAAAAGATTAATGGGAATAGAAATATGTACAGATACAGATTATTACATTTTCACCCCAAACAAGGCACATTGCCACTTTGGTGTAGGGGTTACTACCAGAGACATAGGAATCAGGGGTAATGTGTAGGTGTTGGGCAGCAAGATGTCGGTGCTCTTTGCACTTGAACCTCTGCATGTCAATACAGTTGGGAAAGCAGGAATCCGGCAGTGAATTCCAAAGTCTAGCTGTCCTGAGGAAGAAACTACTGGAGTAGAAGGTTCTCTTACATCTAGGGATATCTACTGCAAAGGGGTTGGGTTTAGCTGCTTGTCCTTTTTGTTGGGGGTATTTACGTCGAGGGCGCACAAGGGCTTGCAGTTCGTCAGAGCATTCACCGTTAAAGTACTTGTTGAAAAGGCAGAGGGATGCAGCATTTCGCCGATGGGACAGGGGCTTAAGTTTAGATGACAGTTCAGGACCTATCAGATTGGCGACGCTCTTTTGAACCTTGTCTAAAAGCGAGATACTAGTGGCAGATGCACCAGCCCAAATATGACAACAATACTCCATACATGGGCAAATGGTGGCCTTATAAATATATAGGATACTTTTGGGTGTTAGTACCTTTCTTGCTCGCTAGAGAGAACCAACTTTCTTCGCAGCGCTCCTGGCGATACTCTCAATGTAATTGTTCCAAATCATGTTTCATGAGAGCGTTAGGCCGAGGAGTTTACAGGATGCACTTTCAGATAAAGAGTCATTGGCCAATGCTATTGGTGGTAGAGAAGGTTTCTTGTAATTATTGAATGAAACGAGTATACTCTTGGCAGCATTGAATGTGGCCAACCATTTATTCCCCCATTCCACTAGAGATCAAAGGTCATCCTCTCGTGTTTCTGCCATTTCTTTAGATATGTGTTCATTTGATTTACTGTCGTGTCTGATATAGAATGCGGTGTCGTCAGCATATATACCCATCTCACAAGCAATTTTGTCAGGGAGGTCATTTATGAATATTAGGAATAACAGAAGTCCTAAGATAGGCCCCAGAGGCACTCCCGCATTTATATCATATTGTTTACATGTACGACCGTCGAGAACAACCTGGATTTTTCCCTTATCTAAGAAGGATTTAATTATGTCATGTATTCTTCCAGTGATTCCATATGATCTGATTTTCCTGAGAAGACCTTCATGCCATAACCTGTCAAAAGCCTTAGATATATCTAGCTACCGCTCTACCCTCCCCGCTTTGTCCACAGACTGGTATATACGCTTGGAGATTACTGTTAGGATGTCTGCTGTTGAACCGGCTTGCCTAAATCCATATTGTTTGTCAGTCAGAAGTTTAGCATCTGTTAGGTGATGAACTAGAGGTTGGTTAATTGTGAGAACTGGAGCTACTTAGGCGGAGCACTTTTTAATAGCACAGCCGGGGTGAGATCAGGTCCATATGCTATTGCAGTGTCAAGATTTCTTATGATATCATGATCCTGAGAAGAGGTAATTTTCAGATCGTCTAATGTGGCGTCTGTCCGCAAAGGAAAGCCAGGGAGGAGGTGGTTGGCAGGGTCCAGTGAAGAGTTGGAGGCAACCGACTGGCAAGCATGTTAGCCTTCTCAGTTGCAGAGCAAACAACCTCTTGATTGTTGGATAGTGGGGGGATTGTTGATTGTCCATTATTTACTACACTATTGTAGATTTTTCAGACGTCGCGGGTTCCTAATTTCTGTGATTCGTTTTTTGATAGTTTCAGTAAATTCTTACTTAGCTGTTGCTATTTCTTTCTTACAGTTACTTCTGGCTTCTATATACTTCTGCCTGTTTAAACTATACTTATGTCGGTTAAATCTGCGGTACGCATGCTGCCTTTGCGCGATGGCGGTTGCACAAGTAGAGGTAAACTATTGGGGAGTGTAGGGCTTGCTATAAAATTTCCGTGTGAGAACATGTGCTTCAATTGTTGTTTTGAACCATTCAGTGGTCTCATTTGCGCACTGTTCAACAGGAAGTGAAAAGATATTTTGCCATGGGGCGTCCCTGATGAGATCTCATATGGCTTCCCAGTCATCCTTTTTATAATATCTCGTTGTTTTGAGCAGTGGCTCTTCAATTTAGACTCTAAAGTTTAAGGCTATTTAACCTATTACCACTGCATGATCGGCGTTCCCAAGTGGGCTGTGACATTAGTTACACAGTCATCGGGAACTGTGGTCAGAAACAGATTTTAAGGTGATGCGTGTTGTTCTTGCTGGTCTGGGAAACGGGTTGAAACATAACCATCTGTGATAGGGAATGAGATATAGAGATCTACGTATATATATGAATATATATATATATATATATATATATATATATATATATATCTGTATACATTCATATATAAAATAGATCAATATGTATTTATATATACATATTATATATGTGCGTGTGTGTACATCCATATATACACACACACACACATATATATATATATATATATATATATATATATATATATATATATATATTTATGCAAAAAATTTACACAAACTATTTAATATTTCACTATTTCATTTGCCTAGGTGCACGAATGTTTTGCTGTGAAATGTATTCTTTTTCTTCTGAATGAAGGGGGAAGGTTACAAATATATTGTGTTCAAGGTTTGTGAATAATTTTTCATAATTAAATAAATAAATATTTTATAACACACCTTAATTCAAAATATTGGATTGAATACATAGTTTTCATTCTAAACTACGCAAGTTATACATACCCTCGATCCCTTTTTTATCCTTCACAATATTTTTTTTCATTTTTTATGCATATTACCATGTGATTACTCTCATTCTCTTTCTGTTTATTTAATACAATGTCCTTAAAAAATCTGTATAAAAAGAATGTATATTTTAATGTGGCATAAACAGATGACATTTTTTCTCTGATAAGTGTAATAGCAGATGCATCCATGCACATACGCAGGCAATAACTTAAGCAGAGTATAACCCCGGCATACGGCATTACAAATTAGTAACAAACAACAATACCGTATATAGTACACATTTGTATAATCAAAAGATATTATAAATAACATCGTACCGCGGGGGTAATACCGTAACCAGCGTCGTGAACAACACTGTATTCCGCATCGTAACCTGCAATACCGTATCATAGGATAATCGTATACCGGGATTCTACTTAATACCTCGTCTACTGAACTACATTCATTTCCAATTGAAAAACATTTATTCTATTTATTATGTAAGCAAATTGTAGCATTAATCTTCCTTGGTATTTGACGTTAAAAGTGTGTGTATAATTATTTCATACAAAAAATCCAGGAATTTTAAATAAGTGGCTTAGAAATGTATTCAATATGCGTTGATATTTAAAAAAAAAATGATATACGGTGAAGTAATATAATACTTTGAGTTTTACTGATTTATTATTTGCTATCCATATGATATTTGTGATTCAGGAGTAAAGTCATAAAATTATCTGCAATTTAAACATTATATATTCAAATTTCCAGAGCACGGCATATGTAGATCAATTCTTTAATGCATCTCTTTCCTCCAAAAAATATGTATCACCTGCACTGCCATCTTCTTCTCCCCTCCATCTGTTCATATTTTTCTTTCT
The DNA here is from genome assembly GCF_053919585.1 of Euprymna scolopes. Lineage (NCBI taxonomy): Eukaryota > Metazoa > Mollusca > Cephalopoda > Sepiida > Sepiolidae > Euprymna > Euprymna scolopes. The sequence continues at coordinate 104,776,776 of NC_136490.1, forward strand.
TTTATGTTTAATTTTATAACAACAACAACAATAATAATAATAATGATAATAATAATAATAATAATAATAATAATAATAATAATAATAATAATAATTATTATTATTATTATTATTATTATTATTATTATTATTATTATAATTAGTTCACAAGGAGCTTTCGCACAGGTAATATAGACTTGTCCTTTAAAGCTACCTGTGCTGCTCCCTGGAAGCTGAGTGACCACAAATCGCATATTTCATTCCTTTCCAACTCTTTTGATATGTTCACATGAATTTGCGTTATCGCAACAACCGCTTACCGTTGATTTCTCGCTTACAGCGGCCATTGGTCTCCACTAAAATTTGAGTGCCAATAAGCCTCCTCAAGGACACAGTGCTTTTCGCACCTGTCCAGCGGAGGTCTAGTCAGCGCTCGCTCCTCGGTCATTCTGTCATCCTTGGGCCTTCTCTATTTGGCATCACTCTTTTAGAGTGATAGCGGTGATGGAGCAATGTGCGGTGATGGAGCAATGTGCAGCTTCAATATTCTTGGATCCATGTAAGGCTTCTTCAAGTTTTGCTTCTGCAGCAGTTTGTCTTGTCCGCGCATATGTATTGCTCTCCATATTCCACGGTTTTCCTTAGTATTTCAGCTGTTTTCATTATTGCTAATCGTTGTATACTTCCAGTAATCCTTCTGATTTCAATTTCTCCAATTCTTTTTTGAAATATTTTCGGAATTATTCCCAGTGCTCCTGTTACTATAGGTATATCCTGATTTTCTTCATCCTCCATATAACTTTCGGCTCTCTGGCTAGCTGTGTATATTTGCGCAGTGTTTACATTTTTTCTATATATTCATCTTGTTATAAACTCAAACAGTAAAATCTACGATATGCCAGGACTTTTTTCTTGATGGTTATTACAACATCTGGTATTCTTGTTTGGATAGTTGTATCTGCTTATATGTTAATGTTCCATAGGATTTGCGATTCGTAATTTTAAGTCCTGTTGCTGGTTCATGCTTGTACCAGGTTTCTGTGCGTTCGGGATGTGGTTGCTTGCATAATTCCCAGTGTACTGCCCTCCTTTATTGGTTATGTCTATTTTTACATTCCTTTTTCGCCAGTTTGCTGCATTCGCTTACGATATGGTTTATCAAGTCGTCTCTTTTTTGGCAGAGTCTACATTTGCTATTTTCTAATGTTTTGTCGATTTTTGCTTTGATGTAGTTTGTTCTTATTGAATTTTCTTGTGCTGCAGTTCTCCAGGATTCAGTTTCTCGGTTAACGTGTCCTTTTCGCATCAATGTCTAAGTGTTTTCGTGATTTTCATATTTTGTCATACGTATGAATCTTCCGTGTAGTGGTTTCTCTTCTTATTTTTCTTTTCTCGTCTCATCCGTAATCTATTTGTTTACTGATTTGTTGATTTTTATCGAGTGTCTCTCGGTGCCATAATTATCCTTTAACTTGTGTTTTTTAGTTCTTTTGTGTGTCATGGACACAGTCTTCTATACAAACCAGTCATTTCCCGCCGTCATTCCTTTTCACGTAAAATCGGTCAACATCGTCTTTTATTGTAGTGCATTGTGCTTCTTCTTTTTCTTCTTCTTCTTCTTCTTCTTCTTATTATTATTATTATTATTATTATCATTATTATTACTATTATTATTATTACTATTATTATTATTCCTATTATTACTACAATTAATATTAGTATTATTATTATTACTATTACTATTATTGATGTTGTTTTTATTATTATTATTATTATTAATATTAATATTATTTACAACAGCAGGCATTAGGAACACGATTGTTCAAAAAGTGGTTCTAGGAGAGGAAGTTGCTGCAGAATGACGGATTTGTGGTAAGACCGCCGAGTCAATTGCGTAGTGAAATAGCCCAGACAGAGTATCGCAAAAGACACGATCGCATGGGAGTGCGGATATATTAGGAGGTGTGTAAAAGGTTGGGATGATGTGTGCGGGAAAATAGTTTGTGGAGGTGCCTGATGAAGTGACAACAAGTAAGGATGGCAAAGTATAGGTATGGTGGGACAAAAGTGGCACAATGTCCAAGCAATTGGAACATTATCGTCTGGATTTGGTCGTCATTGACAAAGTCTCAAGAAACTGGCAGGTTGTAGACTTTTCAGTACACTGGGATAGGAATGTGAGAGAGAAAGAGAATGAGAATTGGAGCAATTATGCTCCAACTTCCTTGGAGATAAGGCGTATACACGGGGTTAAAACACAAATAACACCGGTCGTAGTTGGTACACTAGGAGTAGTATCAAGTCGTCTGAAGGGCCCTTAAAAAAATACTAAAAATTTCCGATGATTTAGATTAGGCCCCGCCAAAAATGGCCGAAAAATCAAGTTGTTGTCGTTTTTTAAAACGAAATTACATTTATTAAAATCCATTATTTCTGAGTAACTTTTTTTTCCAGAAAGATAAAACCCTGAATTTTATCATATAGAAAACAGAATAATGTAAAACTTTTTCTATCATTTTTAATTACATTTTAAATGTTAAATTTTCCCAAAAAGTTAACAATTGACATTTTTTGACTTGCACAAAAAATGTACATAAATATTAAAAAAAAAGGTTTTGGAAATAATTAATTTATTTAATTGTTGTCTAACTAAGATTTAGGATGATGTTCTAAGAGAATATGCAAAAATATTATAATATAAGTACCTAGATTTCAAATAATTCCACTTATTCATATAGGCAACCAGTGACTTTGCGTTGATCTAGAGTCTAGATCGACACTGTTTACGTTTGCTTTTGATAAAAAGTAAACTATGGAAGACCAAACAGGGCAAAAAAAAACTTATTTTTCAGTGACGAAAATGTCAATGTATTATTAACGCTGAGGCTGGCCAGTACCAGATGGATGACCATTTGTATGAGTTTGGTTTTTAATTTGTATGTGTGTGGGGGCAGGCTCCCAAAAATGGGGGAGGGGCAATTAAATTAAATTAAATATAAAAAAAATTATTTCAGCGCGTTTGGTCCACCGTAATCGAAAGCGGCAAACGTTTTCAAACGGGATCGAAAAAATGATGCTATTTTTAACACAAAGGGCACAATATTTATCGATTTTTTTTTAGTATCGATTCTTCAAAGCATGCCCTGTTTAATAATGGTCATGCATTATTCGGCTCGCTAAAAACATTGTTAATTTATTTATCAAAGATTTTAAAATGGCTTTTTTCGTATAAATATTAAAACACATTTTTTTTTGTTTTGCTTAACTTAACTTAATTATTTTACTTAACATATTCACCGAATTTCACACTTCAAAACTCAAAAGCGGGATAATTAAACACAATCGAAGTTCTGATATTCAGACGTCAAAATAAGGTATGCAAACAATTTTTTTTTAATCTATAATTCTGTCCCTTACAACAACACAATATGTTGTGTTCAGTTTCAGATGATTATTTTAAGCATATGTGTACCCCCTCAAGCATATTTGTACCCCTTTGTAAGCAAAAAATATATATATAAATATCGTTTATGAAAAATAAGTACACTGTTATAAAGTTCATGCTTCTCTTAATACTCTCTGAAAATTTCGTATTGATCGGATAATTACTTGATTTTTGGTAGATTTTTAAAAAGACGGTCCGTCAAAAAGTACTGACCTGCCCCCCCCCAGTTTTGGCGGTGCCTAATTTAGATTGGGTCATATCTCTGCTATTGTAGGTACCACCAACATCCTTAGAAAAACCTTTCATTTTGACGCTCTTGTTTGGAGCCGGGATTAAGAGTAATCCTCTAGAAATGAAACGCATCCCTTTCCAGAGTGATGATGATAAACGAAATCAGAATTATTATGTTTATTTATTCGTCCTATTACTATTAGTAGTAATAGTTCTATTAATATTATTATTAGTAGTATCATTATTATTATTGTATTTTTCTTCATCGTCGTCGCCGTTGTCGTGATTGGAAGCAGTATCATATGTATTGAGTTATTACATATTTATTTATCGAACATGAAAACTTGCCCTGTAACTTGGGTTTGATCAAATTTCACCAAATATTCGAATAATCTCTCATCCAACACAGTACGAGTAGTGATCACGTTTTGGTCTTACTTATAAAATTATTCTAGAAATAAGAAAAACGACTAAAATTAATTTGGAAATCTGACAAGCGTACACAAATCAAATACTGTGGAAATTTGAAACCATACATTAATAGTGTAACAGGAAACTTCGTCGTATATCGTCTTAATATTAACTGTTCGTGTCAATGTTTACAGAGTCTATAATAAATAGCTTACCGAAAACTGTGCCTCCCAGACTTAGAACTGAATAGATTCTAATTAATATTTTTTTGCCCCTGGAAGTTAAATGAAATAACAGAGTTGGCACGAAGTGCTTTGGGACAGAACCTATTTCAGTATGGGTCAATTAAATAGTAAGCTTTTCTGGCAGTGGAATTAAAATAATGAAGATATATTACATAGAAATTTGCAAAAATTAATGTGTCGACTTATTCGAATTATTATTCATATTTTTCTTTTTTACAAGGGCGTCACCACTTATAAAGGTCCGAATGCTACCCGAGGGCAAGTCTTAAAGCAGACATGGTTGTCATCGGGGCAACAGTGTAGCAATCGGTAGTGAGAAAAATAGGGATAATTTGATTATTTCAGAGGAAGGCTGAGCAAAAATTTGTTTGCATTATATTTTAGGACAGCCATATTGCAGTAAGCCAGAAAGCAGTCCCGTTAACAGAGTTTCATAGGCGTACATATCTAGGAATATTCAGGGAATCCACGTTTAGATTCATGCATAGATAGAAAGTGAGAGATATCGCCGCTAGGTTTTATAGTTAGACCAGTGTTTTTTTGTTTTTTTTTTGGTTTTTTTTTCGAAAGTTGGGCTAAGAGGATTATAGATTGGGGATCGAACAAGCAGTTGCCATAAAATAACCAGAGATCTGACACTGGTTAGCAATGTTTCTTATGTGGAAAGGAATCGCAGGGTAGAGTAAAGGGCACCATCTACCATGTTTCGAGGCCAGTTTTGAATTTTGTCAAGATGGAATACGGCGCTTCGGGCAGCGTTTGCTTAGATACGGTAAAAGTAATCCATGCTAGGATATTGCTTGGTTTTATTGAGGTAGCGGATTGCATCGGCAGTGAGATATCTTCTAGATCGGCAGAGTTATCTAACTTGTTCCGCTGACCGTTGGAAACGGATCTGATGTATGCGCTTCATTTCATATCAAACGTTAAGACCAGATTCAAAAGCATGGTGTTTTCTGACGACAAGAGTCATTCATTTCAATTGGGGTCAAATTGGCGTTAGATCGTCGGAAATGGAAAAAAGAAAAGCATGGTTTGGATGAATTAAAATAAACCATCCACCTCTTTCTCCATTACACCATAGGCTCAAGATCAGAAAATACGAGCCCAGATAGTCATTATCGGCTATTACAATGCTGTAAATAGTAGTGGAGTTTGCATAAATATCTACTAATAATCTTGGCAAATCATTCATAAACATAAGAAAGCGAGTTGGGCAAAAGATAGAAAACTGAGGGTCGTCATGCTGATACTATGAGTTCTTTTTCAACCCATCAACAACTACTCTGATAAACCTATCAAAGTAAAAGTACTCAAAAACTGAGAGAGTATTTCCAGCAATTCTGTAGCTGAAAACCTTGAAGTTGAATATACACCCTATGCTATCAAAAGAGTTTGGTATCTTAAGAATAGTCTATTTCGAAATGGGGCTTCCATCAGGAGATTCATTAATGCTAATATGATATTAGAGTTAGCACATCAGCTGTAGATCTAGCAGAATTGAAAACAGACCGCATGGCTCTAAGTAAATTATATTTACTGAAGTTGTTGAGAAATTCTTTATTTAAAACATGTTCAGTAGCTTACTCATGCGCACAGAACACGGATTGATGCTTCCGGAGAGGAAGATGTCTGATCTCCTGAATTTTTATATACGGGTCAGACTGATAAATCTTGTCATGGATTGCGGAATCATTTCGCAAGATAATGTTTACACTTGGAGTGTGGGAGTTAGTTCCGATTGAAGAGGATTGAACACTGTAATTAGAATATGCCAAGACCAGTTGCATTACTGGATTCAAGGTTTGATAAGCTTGGCAACATAACGTATGTCGCATAGCGTGATTTCCGTCATAGCAGGAAATACTGGGGGTACGCTACCTTAATTGCAAATTGTAGAATTTGCTAGAAAGTTTAGTAAAATGTTGGCTTTGTGAGCTGCTGAAGTCTTACCTCAGGTACATTGATAATGGTTGGAAAAGAAATACAAATATTTGTTTGGATAATGTTTGTTGTCAGCCAAAACTCTTAAGAACCTAGTCCTGCTCAGCTACTCTGGAATTGACGAACTGATCATATGACTTACTTGAGTTACTTATTACTTTCTTAAATTACTAGTGACAAACGTAAATGCGGCTTTAGTTTAACTACATTTAATTAGAATAAAGCAATGCGAAAGGTGTTCTATGCACAATGTCAGCTGGGTATTTCGAAAAGCACCCCGGTTAAATGTAAGTATTTGGAGGTGGGAATTCTGAGAGGGTATCAACCGGTCTATATTTATAGTTACCCATTCCATTAAGAATATATAGAACGCATAAATATATCTGATATGAATATTAATTAAATTTTAACGTAAAAGTATATTTAATATACATGCTGCATAATCATCATAATCATCATCATCATCATGCACTCTCTGAACCTCCATAATATTATTATTATTATTATTATTATTATTATTTTACTTGTTATTTTATTACTATTATTATCTGTTTTTCTTTTATTATTTTCTTATATTTATAAATATTTATTATCAATATTAGTACTATAGCTATTATAATTACGATTATAAATATTCTATTTAATTACTATCACAAGGAGTAATAGCATTATTATTATTATTATTATTATTATTATTATTATTATTATTGGCTTTATTAATTTTACTATCATTATTACTTATTATTTTACTATTATTTTACTAGCATTATTACTTATTATTTTACTAGCATTATTATTATTATTATTATTATTATTATTATCATTATCATGGGCTTTATTAATGTTACTATCTTAAACCATTACAATAAATAAATAATTTACTTATAAATAATTAGTGGTTATCTTCTTTTGATCGATAAAAGGTATTTTTACAATCAAGTCACCACTGATCAAGGCGCAGAGGCCAATCGCAGATAAGCGTTACTACTTGTACAGTAATCAATGGGATAATATCGTAGTAATCGCTAGTAATGGAGATCTGATAAAGTGTCTTAGTTTTTCTTTATTCGGTTTGTTAATCTGCTTTTTTGTAATATTTCCAGGAATATCTGCCTTACTACAATATATGCTAGTTTTATTCTGGTGTAGTTAACCCCCCCCATAGTTTTGCTGATGAAGAGACGTTGCTTCTAGAAAATCGTTTATCAAATTATTGTTCAAGGCATATTGACTATTTCAATAAACACATCTTTTCGAAACGAGCGTACACTGTATTGATTTGGATTTCTTTTTAAACTGGTTTTTAATTAAAAATTATAAATCGTTTTATTCATTATGAAAACAGTTCTAGGGTATCTACACCTATTGTGCTTTTTTTATATATCTACAGTACAATTAGCACAGTGTTCTTTTAATAGTATCAATACATTTACTAGTGCATTAAAATGAACTCTGTTCTTTAGATTCTAGGTCTAATTCCTATATATATATATATATATATATATATATATATATATATATATATATATATATATATATATACTGGCAAACCGCCTGTAATATACGCTTACATTTTATATGTGGTTACATGCATATTTCGTATTCAATATCATATAACAAAGTAGCTATGCATTATTATACTGGTTACATTGATTTAATTATAATAATTTAAAATGACATAAAAATTACTATGATTTCATCAGCTGGATTCGGAAAATATATACTACGCTCCAGCTTTTCTTGCTACCGTCTGAGCTATCGTCAATCTTAAAATCAAGTGATTTCCGCTGAAAATGTCTACATTGTTAGAGTTTAGTCGATATACTCTTGCCAAAATCAACGTTGTTTTTTTTCAGATGCTTAAAACCAATTAAAAAGTGCTTCCGGGATCCACATAGCTTGTATATCAGATTTCAAGTGCGTAAGAAACATAAAGAGAGATGTTTAGCAGAGACATTTCGCACACACCCAGAAACTTCTAAATAGGTATAGATATAAATCTCGAAAAGTTAAAACTGAAATTAAATAGTAAACATTTTTCAATTTTAGTAAGTCTTGAAAGTACTTTTTAAAACAAGAAGACAGCCGCAGTCAACAATGACATAGAAAATGTTATCATTCTTGAGCAAAATTCTCTCGATATCAGATAAATACACTAGTAATAGCAGTATATATTAACTTATTAAAACTTTTTTTTTACATGAAGTGGTTTTGTAATTATATATTTCTTGTAGGATTTACTTAAGTGGATAGCTTAGTTGGACTATCTATTTAGTTCTTCTTTCCCTAACTATTAATGTAGCTGAAAGATTGAAAGGTGCACGCATGTACTCTGTAACTTCTGTGGAACATTACGTAATTATATATAGTATATGTTGGTTTGCAATTATAGTTTCTGTATTCAGTATTTTTTATCTATATCGTTTATTATATATAGTAAATAAAATGAATATTTTGTCCTCTTCAATTATATTAAAAAGTAGAAAACGAACATAAATTCATATTGGTGAATACATGTTTTTCTTGTTGTTGCTATGGCCACCACACTTGCTGAGAGTGTTTGCCACTGCTTTATTTAACACATACTCCGGCAGCTTACGTATGCACAAGAACAGGATTGCACTTTCCTGATTGGAACATGCCCGACCTCCTGAAGTTTTCGATTGAGTTGGGGGAATTATTTCTCAAGACAATTTTGTCTAATCGATAAATGAGTAATAAAAAACATATCGATTTTTGGTTGTATGTAAAAATAAAAAAAAACGCGAGTAAAATTTAAGTATTATTTTTTTAAATTAATACAAAGACGTGAAAACATCAGTTAGTGTACTAAGCTAGAAGGTAAATCAACACATCCAGCGTTCCAACATTCCAATGTTGTTTTCTGTAATAAGTTAAGTATAAACAAGGAATGAAGCGAATTTGCGCCTGCGCATGGGCGCTTAAGTGTCGGCTAGTGCAAACGGACATTTAGCATGGAAAATTGCCGATATTTGCACGCGATATACATTTATACAAACAAACAGTTTTCGCACTATGGGCAATCATTTGTGCATGAATATTATTTCCTGAGTATTTCAACAATATGTGATCAGTATTTACTGAGTTTACCTGTTGGATATGTTCACACATAGATACATGCACTGTTTTATGTATAGAGATAAATAAATGAAGCCATTCATCATTAAGGAGGTCAGTCATGTTCCAATAAGGAAAGGTCAATCCTGTTCTTGTGAATACGTAAGCTATCGGAATGTGTGTTAAATAAAGCAGTGGTAAACACTTTCAGCAAGTATGGTGGCCATAGCAACAACAAGAAAAAACAATGTGTAAATGATCAATTTTTCAAAGTAAGAATTACTATTTTCAAGTATAAACATAACAAAATTTACATAGAAAAATCAAAATGATATACTATGAAAAAAATGGTGAGTAAATATAGAAAGTACACGTGAATTTTTATCTTCAGCATAATTTCATGTAATCATTTACATATTGTTACCATGTCTAATGCATATATATATATATATATATATATTTCTGTGAAAATATGATTTTTTAATTATATTTCAACTTTTATTTATATTATCCTTTAATTCATGAGACATAATATAATTACAGCATATACATCAAACAAATGGAAATAAGTCTATAGTCTAAATTTCAAGATGTTTACCATCTTTTACTTTATTTTTTCAAGCACAGTAACCTGCACGATTCCATAATTTCCTAAGTGAATAAATGGTAAGATTGTCAACATTTTAAAATTTGGAATACAACTATTTGTCACACACACTCACACACACGCATATGTATATATGTATATATATATATATATATATATATACATATATATACATATATATGCGCGTGTGTGTGTGTGTGTTTTGTGTGTGTCTGTCGATATCGATGTAGTTTTTTTTTTAATTTCTTATTTATTATTGATACTCTTCCAATATATTGTAATGATTTCAGATATATGAAAATAGGCCTTGGGTAACATCCGCTAGAATCGAAACTTGAATACTTAGCCTTCACACCGCAATCGTTACTTCTTTATCGTTGTTGCTGTCCGAGCTATAACTACATGGATACGAAATATAAAAAGAAAATAACGGCTTCGAACACTGAATATCAAATTTTCAGTAACAACGAAAAAAAAGATTTTATTCAAATTAACCTTCAAAGTTTTTTTGTTTTTTTTCATTTCAATTTTGATTCCTTGGCCTCTATTTTTGCCGGGTTAGAACCAAAACTGACACGTGTATGCTACATGTGAAAATACCAGATGCATCAAATTTACACTTTGTATACTAATTATTCAAGAGAAGAGTATGTACAATAAGTCCAAAAATGTGCCTACACTTTTCATTTCTTCAACAACCGCAAATTTAAGTTAAATTTAATATAAATGTGCACACAACTTATACCTCATTTTATTTGTCTTTTATTCCTCTATAATTTTACCTGTTCATAATTGACTTGTAATTGATGTATCCTAGTGTTTATGTCAATTAAAAATATGTATTCACATTTATAGGGCAAAAAGAATCTCCACATGATGGAAAATTGTGATTTAAATGTAGCTTTAGAACATTAATGCAATACAACAGAACACAATAACAAGTAGTTAGAATAGACTTTGCAATTTGACAACCTACAATATTGTGGGCATTCCTTTTATAAGTATGCGGCAATACTCCGGTCAAAGGGCATCCCACTTCTCTTTGATTTTTGTCCAAAGTTTTTCCAGGTCTGAAATTTTCCCATTGCGTAAATGCTCCCTGGTGTAATGCCAAACACGAAATGTCATGCTTTTCAAGGAATCTCTTGACATTTCCAACTGTGTGAATGGGGGTATTATTTTGCATGAAGAGGGACTATAATAAAACTTCCGGCCAAAGTAGGGTAGAAAATGCTCGGTTTGTATAATATTTTACATGATCGAATTAATTCTATATTGCAAGCGATCTTTTGGCTTTTGACCATTGCCAATGATAACTCTCCACAGAAAAATGAACGTCCACCACCTTACAACATTGTCACTGTGTACCTAGGATAAAAATCTTACTCCTTCCTTTCTATGGCTGTCCTTTCAACCATCACTAGAAAACCTACTGCACTTGACTTCGTCGCTAAAAATAATTGTTGACCAACATGAAAAGTCATAATCTTCATTGCATCTTACGAAGTACAGACGGGATTTTCTGTTCTTTACATAAGCATTGGCTTGTGTCTTGCAACAGAGCCTAGCAAATTAAATTCGTTTAATCTGTTTTACCTGTAAAAAGTCCTTTTCAACAAGATTATATTATTGTTGCATTTTGGAAGCCGTTTCAAATCTGTTTTTTAGGCTGCGGAATCTCATGGCATTGTGTTCTCTGAAACCAGATTTAGGGGCATCACGAACGCTCTCGCTGTTTTGATGCTTTTGCACATTCGTCCGTACCGTTATTTTATCATGTTCCTACCAGCACCTTATTTCTCAATTTGATACACCAGAAAGGTGGAGATGAATTAACTCCTGGCTATCATTAAGAGGATATCGAGGCATGTGGATTAAACATTACGTTTTATAACCCGGAACAACAACAATTACAAGTAGAGAAATTTGTTTCATAAAAGTTGGATATTTTAAGCTGGTTTTAAGCCCATTTTCCTTTTGCCTTTTCGATTGTAATTTAATTTTTTGAATAGATGTGTACACCAAGATACATCAATTAAATGTCAAGTACGAAAAAGTTAAATTATAAAAGAATAAAAGGCGAATAAAATGTGGTATAGGTTGTTTTAACAGATTCATTCGATTTAGCTTAATTTGCGTTTTCTTTTAAAAGTAATAAATGCGGACTTTCTTTTTGGCGCTCTTGTATATAATTTTGCTATATTTTCTATCTATAAATGTACTTGCTTTATTTACATACTAGCCTGATTGGCCTAGTTGCCCGGGTGTTTGGAGGTGTGTGTGTGTGTTGAGCAAAAAATAAAATAAAATAAAAATAAAAAGTTCTAGTGTGAAAGCAGGCTCGAACCCGTAGCACAAAGACAGAAAAGAACGTAAAAAGTCAAGTCTTTGTTGTTGCGTCAGTCGTCAAGCCGGAAGTGTTGAATGTTTAAATTAAAGCTAGTCAATCGAAAAGGGGGCCAATGATTTTCGAAAATATCGGAGAAAAAGTGTAGAAAAGTTTAGAAAACTGTAGAAAAGTGCACAGCATAGGCGCCCCCTCCTTATAGAAAATTGTCCAGTTGAGAGTGAAGGTATTAATGTTTTTAGCCATTTTTTTTAGATTTGTCTTCCGAAAGGTGGACCTTCTAAAACGATATCGATTTCGTTAAAATCCGTTGCATCTCTCGAACGTTTTTAGGAAGATATTCACACATACACACATCCATACATCCATCCATAAATATATGATTATGATTGCAACGAGTTCCACTCCCTCAAGCACTGAAAGTTCATGCGCCGAAAAGTACTTTAGTCCTGCCGGTGAAATTAACACGCTCAAGCAGACATGACACTGAAGACGGTCACTGGTATACATAAATATGCATCCACGCATACATACATACGTATGTACACATACATACACATACACACATACATATACCCCACATAAATGCATACATACATACACACTACATAATACACATACATATACATGCATATACGTGTATAAACATATACAAGACGGTTATTGGCATACATATATATATATATATACATATATATATATATAACGCAAATATACATATATACACATACACACATACATATATGTAAACATACACACATACAAAATGCATAATACACATATATACATATACATACACAAATATATACATACATTTTTACACACATACACACATACACAAATTCATACATACATATACTTACATATACACATACGTACAAATATGCACATATATATACATGCACTTACCTACATATACATACACATACATAATTATGCACTCATACACATACATATAGATGCACATACATACACAAATACACATATGCATACATACAGGTACACATATACATGAATACATATGCATACATATATGCATATATACGCACACACATGAATATATACACATACATAAAAACAATATATATATACATATATACATACACACACATGTATACACAAATACATATATACATAAATATACACAATGATATACACACATATACATACACATGTACATAAACCTACGTAAGCGTGTACATACATATATACACGGATACATATAATGATGGCACATCAATTATTACATGTGCCCATCATTTCAGGCCTACACGCGTCACAACTTTTCCATTGCTACAGGACCATTTTTATATACAAATGCCTGAAGGAGTATCTATACAAAGATGATGTTTCAGAGTTTTAGCCTAGTACGACAGCTACATCTCTCTCTTCCTCTCTTTCTGTTCAAAATGTTGACCTCTATTAACCAGAAAGAGCAAGATAGCCAGCAACAAGTCAAACTGCAGACCAGCTAAATGCAAGGACTGGTCTCCCGCTTTATGCTTTTTTTTTAATTAGAGATTTGCTTCTCATAGCGGGGTTTCCTTCACCACAGATTACGGGAACCCTCTTCACCGCAAATGGCAATAAACACATGCGTACATACAGATATACGCCAACATAGTATGCATGTACACATACATGCAAACAAAATTACGTGGAGACACACATATACGCATATATATATATATATATATATATATATATATATATTTATATGTCTCGTATGTTGATTTATTTGGAATTCATGTGTGCATTTGTCAACATCATTATAATGTACTGCAGAAGTGTGAGTCTAAAACAAACGTTTTATTTTTTAAAAAATCCAAGCGCCTTTCATTCATTTCAGTTGGATTGTGTTCACATCGTTTCGTACGTTGATTTATTTTGAAAATTATGTGTAAATTTGTCAACATCATTATCATGTACTGCAGATGTTGGAGCCTAAACAAACTTTTTATAAAAAACAAACAAGCATATTTTATTCATTTTAGTTGGATTTTGTTCTCGTGGTTTCGTACGTTTATTTATTTTGAAAATTATGTGTGAATTTTTCAACGTCATTATCATGTACTGCAGATGTTGGAGCCTAAAACAAACTTTTTATTAAAACAACAAGTGTCCTTGATGCATGTCAGTTCGATTGTGTTCCCATCGTTTCGTACGTTGATTTATTTTGAAAATTATGTGTAAATTTCTCAACATCATTATCATGTACTGCAAAAGTGTGAGTCCAAAACAAACTTTTTATTTAAAAAAAATCCAAACGTCTTTAATGCATTTCAGTTGGATTGTGTTCTCATCGTTTCGTTCGTTGATTTATTTTGAAAATTATGTGTGAATTTGTAAACATCATTATCATGTACTGCAGATGTAGGAGCCTAAACAAAATTTTATAAAAAAAAAAACAAGCGCCGTTTATTCATTTTAGTTGGATTGTGGTCTCGTGGTTTCGTACGTTTATTTATTTTGAAAATTATGTGCGAATATTTCAACATCATTATCATGTACTGCAAAAGTGTGAGTCTAAAACAAGCTTTTTATTTAAAAAAAAATCCAAGCGTCTTTAATTCATTTCAGTTGGATTCTGTTCTCCCTTTTTTTAGGTATGGAGGAATTGAATGAATAATACTTATTGTATTATCAATGAAGATGAGACTTTCCGATATAAATACCTGAGTTCAATACCTATAACAATTCAAATTGCAATCCTCTTACATCTGAATGGAGTGTAAGATATGGCCATTCTGTTGTTAGAACAATCCTGAAATATATTAGAATATTATAATTTCAACTTCATGTATAATCGAAGGTTATCACAAATGCCGTCAAGCGATCCATAAACGCCATACGGAATATTGTCTTTGTTAGTTCAAGCTAAAGTTCACCGGGTTGCTCAGGTAATTTTTCTGGTTAGAATATTTTAGACTGATTAAGAGAATGTAATGACGTCAAACCGGTTTCGTTGTGTACCATATGTTATCTTGATCGAGGGATAGGGTTCATGTGTAACATTTCTTTAAAAAACGGAATAAATTTTTCGACGAGTTCACCCAAAGGTTTCAGAGAAGCGTAGATAAATATTCGTAGAGTATATCGCCATCAAAAACCATACATCTTGCAGCGGTATCATACGTTACACAAGACAAACACAACATAACATTCGTAGAGCGAAATATCGCTGCCCGGCTCAATAAGAATGTAAATATTCGACATCAAGACTGCGGAGCACGTTCAGAGAGTTGAATATTGAGCAGCTGCTATCACGGATGTGTCTATCGCTATAAATAAAGAAATGGTTACAAAAGCTGGGAGCTAATTTTGCACGTACTTTGAGATTAAAAATGCTGAGAATTAACATAAGACAAATATTTATCTAAACAAAAAAATCAGTTGAAATTATTTTAACAAGAGTATATGACTTTTAGTTCCGCACGTGCATTTTAATATAACCGATTAAATGTTCGGAAAAAAACCAATTTTTTTTAAAATTCAGTAATGGATTACTCAAATATCAATTACGAAAAATAGTATCTATATTTGGCATCATAACAAGTACATGCATATAAGTGTAAAATAAAGACATATATATTATTAGCTATTATTGTGTTACTTGAACGTAAAGTGTTTCTATGTTGTACCATCTCTTCAGAGATACTAGAAACGTTGTCGAGCAGTAAGATATATCTTAAGCGTACATTTAAACTTCTTCCTGTCAGTGCAGCAAGGGAAGGCGGAAAGCCCTATGGAATTCCAATGTCTAGCATTTCGATATTATTATACAGCTTTCCGGCATTTAAAAATTTCTAAAGAACAATCGTTAAATTTTTCTTTTGAGGAGCGCGTGGATTCAAATGCGAGGTGTTATTTTATAATTGTGATTTCTACATTCAGAGACCGGTAGTGACAAAATATTTTACGTGTATATCTATGTTTTCAATAAATTACTATATTCTTACACATTCTTTTCTGGAGTGTCGTGACATTCGCGTTTTTTTACTCCAATTAAAATATGCGATCATTATTTATATTAACGGTTGTTAAACAATTTAATATTTGTAATTTTATCAGCAGCTCACCTCGCATAAATAGTTTTCTGAAACAACTTCCCCTTCTTTGTCGCTTTCGAGGTGACACCTCGTGTCATAAATGATTCCACAAAGCGTCGTTTATTTAAAATGAAATCCGTGAAATACCAGCAAATTATCACCACATGTCTTTAAAACAGTACCTGCTTTTTATTGTATTTTCATCCCAAACAATGATCAGTACCACTCGGATATAAGGGACTATGATTTGGAACAAGAGACAAAATTTGCAAAGATGATTTGTAGTCAGATGAATAACTAGGTGTTTGTTAAAATTACACATGCGTTTCTGGATGTCAGTACAGTCCGGGAAACCGTAACGCTGAAGTGAACGTCATAGCTAGCGATTCGATGGTAGAAACTATTTGTGTAAAAGGATTTCCGGTATCTAGAGAATCTGCACTTTATGTGTGGGATTCTGCTGCGTATCGGGTTAGTTTAGTTATTTTTCGTCGACGCTTTGAGTTTTTCGCGGTACTTTTCATTAAAATACTTTTGAAAAAGACACAGAAATTAAATAGTACAAAATTATTAAACAAGTTAATTAGATTTTTTGTAAACATTGCTTGATAAACACGTGATAATTGGCTGCGAAACACAGATGCGGGAATAACAAATAACCTGATTGCCCACCAAACTAATTTAACACCACGTCAATGAAAATGATTTTGAAATGCATATTTAACATCAAGTTCGCAGTAAGATTAAATGCCAAACATTTTTTGTAGCTGGTTGTCATACATTTTGTAAAAACATACTCCCTAGCTCTAATCAGGTATTGAGCATTGTTTGAGTAAATACTGAAGTAAATACAGAATACATTAAGTAAACATATATGTATATATATATATATATATATATATATATATATATATATATATATATATATGCAGTATAATCTGAGTTATATGCATGAAGGATAGATTAAATTAGTAGATTATTAAATTTAAATTGCAAAGTACGAGTTCAATCTATAGCAAAAGTACGCTATACATAGTTTGATAGTAGATTTTTAGAGGACGAAAACTGATTAAGTCATTACGAAAAGCAGAATGTCAAGTGGACCTTATATATAAACTCAATAAAGATTAGATAGAATGGCAGAACTATTGAATTTTTTATTACTGTCTTTGCTTGCCTTCATGTTCATATATTATAAGCTCATATTGTATAATAAATTTGTCCTAGCATCTTTTTGTCATCGGTTTACTCAGTGACACGTCGTCACAAAGAGTTTCACACGATGAGTCGTTTATTATGAACGGAACCACATTTACACTTTAATATACATGTACAAGCATGAAATCCCGGACTTAATAATTGTGAAATGCCATAAACTTATCAGCACGTGTCATAAGTGAATGTATTTTGGATATACTGATTATTTAAACCAACGAATGTTAAACTTATTCATTTATCATCTCTATTTCACTATCTAAACAAGTTAGTATTATTTAAATCAATAACATATTATTATATTCAGAGATTCTGTCTGATATGTATATTTAATGAATACAAATTACCAGATTTAGTGTACAGCACCTGATATGAGGATTTGAAACCTAGTCCATGATGCCCTCTCCTCTTCTCCGTCACCTACTCCCACTGAACAGACGTTGCAAGCCCATCTCTGCTTTATCATTATTTTCATGGCAAATGCTCGACTGAATTCTAATATATGTTCGCCCTTGGCAAACATCCGCAAAAACACCCGAATAACTGCAACAACTATATAGATTTCCCCACTCTCTATGTGTGCCAAAATCTAAACGTGAATTCCCTAGAACTGTCCGTGAAACACTGTTCTGCTGGTTTGCTTCCCGGTTGAATACAAGATAGTAGTCTTCCAAACCGACGCAAACAAGTTTTTTGTTTATCTGTCCTTATAAATAATAAACTATTACCCAATATGCACCATTAACGATTATTACACTACTAGCGTGCATTTATAACTTTTACCTCCGAGTGGCATTCGTGCCTAAATAAATGGCGTCTCTCAATAAAAAAATATAAAAAAGACTAAAACAGTCAGTAGCTAAAAATTTCCAGTTCTTAAATTAGACATTTGGTTAGGACGCTGTACTAGGATAGGCTATCGAAATGAGGGACTTTAGCCAAGCAAACACCGTGACAGAGCCTGTTTTGATTCCGATATCACGCAGTCCCCATTTTAAGGCCAGATTCACCCCTTTGATTACCGCATATAATTCTCTAAATTGATGTGGTTGACATCATTTTTCTTCCTTAACAAGTCCGCATCTTCTACAACCACTCCTCCAACTTCCAAAACGACCCCTGTTGCAATGCTGCTTGCATTACACCACACAACTCCATCCAATGTTCGCGGTACGTTCCAGGTTCCCCGGATAAGGTCTTGCCGTTCCGCTTCTTTCACGAGCTCTTTCATCATGGCGACCGTTTTCCTCCCACTTTATCAGTCCATCATCTTCCTGCGGCATGCCTCATTATGTAGCTGCATGCTGGTCTAAGTCAGTCAACAACGGGGTAATGTCCGATCAACTTCCCGCATAGGGAAAAATGTTCCCCTCTGTTGAACTCTTGCTTCAGTTGGGGGATCTCGTTCCCCCTGTGAACCTCTAGGCTGCCCGGCGCACCTCGTTTCAGCGCTAGCCCCAAAGCAGCCCCTCCGTCTATTTTTTCAGGCGCTTTGGCGACCAACCCAAATCTCTTCAAATGAGCCACCACCTCCTTGGCAGTTACCAGAGTCTCATTCCTCAGAATGTCGTCTATGTATGAACTCACTGCCCCATCTCCTTTACCCATTGTCTCCAGAATCTTCCTGAGGATAGTTGACATGATCTTGGGTGCCGAATTCAACGCAAACCCCTACTCGCGTAAGGCAGTAGGTTTTGCCTTTGTACCTGATTAATTGCTATTTCCAGAGCTTCTTGGCGATGTGGAGTTGCAAATAGGCAGATTTTAGATCTACCAACGTAGACGTGCCATTGATCTTCCTCCATTGTCTAATGATCTCACTGCAGACATCTACGGTGCCGCCTCCAGTATGCCACTTAACATGTTGCTTCAGCTCTCGGAAATCCAGGACCGGTCTTACTTTCCCTTTAGTTGGTTGCAGAACGGCCATCAACGGAAAACTGCCCGACCCAACGTCATCCGTCCAAGGCAGCAGTATACCCTCCCCAATCGTCGGTCCACTTCTTGTTCAAACTCCTTTTTCACCCCTCCTCTAAGCGAATTAGTGTAGCACGCCACCCTGTTTGTCAGCGATGGCGCTTGATGTTTCCATGTCCACTTCACCGTTCACTGTTCTCCATCGAATTCGGCTCGGAAGTCCTGATCTTTGATCGACATTTTTCTTTCCTCCCCGGCCATGTTGGTCCCTCCGGAATCTTGCTCTGTCACTGCGCACTAAGCTGTCCGAACCTCACGCTGTTGCATGTGATGGTAAGGCCTCCATGTCGCCAGGCACCAGATGATCGGTGACAATTGCAGGGACCCTCATCCGGTGTTCAGCAATATCAATAGTGACGGTCTTCCTTCTTCAACACTTCACTCGCGACCCATCGAATGCCACTACTTCACCCTTCCCTTTCCATCTTTCGACCAGGGTTGTGTGAACCATGGTAGTGGTACAGCCAGTGTCGATCAGGGCCATAACTCCCTGTCTTTTCACCACGATTTTCTGCTTGGACATCTGCTGCGAGTGCGCCACTATTCCCGAATCAGGGCAGCCACTGGCGCGTCGGCTTCCTCTTGCAAGTTCCCCGAACTCGTGCATTTCACCGCTAAATTGCATTTGTAACATACTGTCCGTTGCAAGAACTTCCCGCAGTCTATTCTCATGTGTGGTCCCCCACATTCGAAGCATGCCACACTCGGATTCGGCAGACTCCTGCGCACATCCTTCTGTACCGTTGATGTTTTCCCTCCAGACTTCGTGGGCTGGGTGCTTACCAAGATCTTTGCAGTTTTGAGCAGCTCACTTACATCCATCCTCTCCACTCCCGGGACCTGCTGCAAACGTTTCGATACCTCTTCTGGGGACCCGGTAACCAATATCATGTTGACTACGTGACTCGTGGCGTGTCCTCTGATGCCCGACAACTCAACCAATCTCCTTATCTCGTTCGCGCAGACACCAACATATTCACCATTCCACCTCTTCTCCTTCAACTTATTAAAGGCCTCGAAAGGTCCCTCTGAAAAAGCTTCGATAAATCGACCCTTGATGGCGTCCGCGTCACCCTGTTCCCGCTCGCTGAACTCCAAATAGAGGGTCAGCGCGTCCCCTTCTAGAAACAGTGGTATTACTGCAGCCACATCGTCGAACTTTTGAATCCTTGTCACAAGGTCCACTTTTTTAAGCCACCCCACCACATCACCGTCGCCATTAAAAGGTTTAATCATGTTACTTAAGCCAGCGTTGGCCATCGCCTAAATAGCTTGCACCTCCGTAATCACAGCTAATCACAGATAAGTACTGCCGACAAATTGACGACATTCACCAGAAGCGCCAACGTATGTGCAAGAGATAAGTCAATATGAAGGGACTAATTCTAATCCATGAAAACGCCCGCCCGCATTTCGCTGAGATAATACAAAAATCGGCTTTCAATGAGTTCATCTCTTCCCTAACACCGGATTTCTACGCTAATGGGCTGAATAAACTTGTGTGTTTGGCAAAACTATGCAGAGACTAATGGTTCCTATTTCGATTAATAAAGTTTATTATTAACGGAGTCATGATCTTTGGAAGTTGAACGCAAATAAAACGACATTTTTTTTCATCAACCTAATACCTGAATATATTCCATTCGGGATTATTAAAATCCAAATCGAACAGTGACTTATAAATTATTATATTTTTCTTTACAACTAAAATAAATTTTATTTAAAAATATATATATTTTTAATAAAATAGTGAAACTCTATGGATCCAAACTTGTAAAAAGAATTTTCTCAATTAACTAATAAAACACTTGTTCTTGTTTTTAATCTAGCTCGACAACATATATCTTTACATTTACTTTTACATAGATTCAAAGAATTAATTCATGTTACGTAACAAATATTAAAAAAAGTAATTTCATGAGAAAAAATTGAGGAAAAAAGAATTTCATAAGAGAAAATTTCATAAGAGAAAGTTGAGGAAATTTTAATCGTTCAAACGAATAATTAGAGAATTTTTTTTGTTATAAATTATTAAAATTAAAAACAGGCAAAATGCACGAGCATAAGTTCAGATATCGCAGAGTAGGTGATCGTTTAAATAGTAAAAAAATAAGAAAAATATGTGTTTATTGAAAAAGGAAAACAGATGAAGAGATTTCTTTTTGACTAAAAATAAAACCTCTGCATCAGTTTTCATTTTCTGAAGAAACATATATCTGTTTCTAATGAGTGTTTTTGTGAACTCCTGAAATTCAACGAAACAGGTGTAAGACGTATTAATAAACATAGGAATAAAATAATATTAGTGCTAAATAAATACATTTTCTATTTTGGAATTAGAACTTACAATATATGTGATCCATCAGTAAAAATCAATTTCTTTGACGTATTTAATAGTGACAATTTAAAAAAGAAAATTATTACACGATTATATCTTAATGACTATATATATATATATATATATATATATATATATATATATATATATATAGAGAGAGAGAGAGAGAGAGAAAGAGCGAGAGAGATAATAATAATATGAGTTTCACAAAAATGTATTAACGATATAGTTTAAGTTTTCTAAAATTGAGGAGGTGTATATGCTTTTATTTTCTTAAAGATTATAATAGGAATTTACAGGTAAGAATATAAATGCCTTTTACAGAGTTCATGACTTGGAGCAAGTGTACTCAAGTTCATGAGACATTTTAGAGAAAGAAATGATTTTCCTAGAGGTGGATATAATCTTTCAACTTTTTATAAAATTTCACGTGATTTACAACCAAGTATATTATCATTAATAATGGCTAACAAGTGTAAAAATCAGACATTATAAATCGGACACAAAAAAAACATAAGATTTCTTATCAAGTATAACAAATTGAAATAATAACGCATATTATTTTTGGGTGCAATTGTTGGCCATATTCATTAACATTCAAATAAACCATACACTTCTTCTAGAGCTAGAGAAAATGTGAGGATTTCCACTATGACGAAGTAAGTTGTTGCATGTGTCGCTAGTATAATGATTCTCAAGCTCGTCGAATCGAATATTCATCGGCTTTATCTTACGCTGATTTAAATCAAAGTTGTAACAATAAAAACGCATTGAAATTCTTTTGTGAATATTAACGAAACAAATATAATAGGGAGACTTTCGAGATGAACTTTGAATTCTTAACAAAATATACAATTTTATGTGTTTTTACAAACAAATTTTCGTGTTCATAACGAATTGGATCTAATAAAATAGACGCTATAAATCTAACGACTAGTTAAAAGACAACATGCCGACGCTTACAATTTTATGGGAATCTAATAGCCGATGTGACAAGAGCAAAGTCCTCACTAAATATTCAAGCCTTGTAATTATACAAAATACTTTCTATTCCGTTTGAAATTACATTAAAAGCCTTTTTGTCCTTTCATTTTCCTTTCCGACTACAAACGAAAAACATACCTTTAAGTAGGTCGTATCAGAAGTAAAATAGACCTCAGCAAATTCAGGCATAGTGTAAATAATGGTTCAGTTTTTATAGTAAGTCACGAAAGCTGTTTGAAATTTTGACCTACAAAGAGACCCTGATGTGTGCAATAGAAAAATAGTGATAGTGTGATGTTTATGTGCTTACTGTTAGAAACATAATGATGGCATGTTTTTGCACATTTTAGATGTGTAAATTCACTTCGTCTGAGATAGTTTCAAATGTAAAAGAATGCTACATTATCTATTTGGTGCATACAATAAATATTAAAAAATAAAAAAATGTATACATTTTAATACAAAGTATTATAACTCCCAAGTACAAAATATTTCGTATAGTATCTTCAACACACACACACACACACGCACGCACGCACACACACACACACACACACACATATATATATATATATATATATATATATATATATATATATATATATAATGCAATCATGAAGGGAAGACAAACATTCAGGATTAAAGTGTTAAAATAAAATCCACGTTTAAAATAAAATTAACGGGGTGAAGAGAATAAAAAAGGGGAAAAAGAAAATGGGGGGGGTCAGCTGACCGGTTTAGCCCTCGCTTTATCAAAGCTATATCGAGGGAGTTGAGGGGGAAAAAAGGGAGGAAGGACACGAATGGGAATCGAGATTATGTACATATAACGTTGCGTTATGTATGCGGGGAAGGGTGCAAACAAAACACGCAATAACGTTATTTTACTCGTAGATCCTAGAGACTAATCAGGCCCAAACATAAGAAGCATTCCTTCTGCTTGCAGAGGAAAGGCCTTCTCAACCGAATGTGAACAGTCTCGAAGATCTTTAACTGAAATAATGCGTGAGCACGACTCAAGATTTTAAAAGACATTGAGAGTTGGACTTGAGATGATTATTAATATCTATTCATCTATAGAAATATATGCAAATATATGTAAATATATACATATATATATATATGTGTGTGTTTTGTTTGTATGTGGGGGTCTTTCTTTCCATGTCTCTCTCTTTTGCTGTTCTCTCTCTCTCTCTCTCTCTCTTTCTATATATATATATACAGAGAGAGAGAGAGAGAGAGAGGAAGAGAGAGAGAGAGAGAGAAGGTGACACAACAGTACGGCGCTTTTTTTTTAGTTGTGTTTAAATTCGTGAGGTAATCAGTTATGAAGTGTTTTTGTCTTTGCAATCTCTATCAAGCAGTTAGGAATCTTCGTATACGTTATCTCTAATTAAGAAGCAACTTCTCGTACAGTTATGCGTGAATTTGCTAGATCATTATCAACATCTGATGACCGCTCACTACGCTCTTCACCTTCAAGACCCTCATCATCACCACCGAATTTCTTAAAACACTAATGTAGTTTTCGTGCAGTTGTCTTTCTTGGGGCAAATGCATCCTGGATGTCACGAGCTGTTTCAGCAAGAATTCCGCCTCGCTTGAATTGAATAATGTGCGGATTTATTTTTTTCTAATTTGTCTTAAACATGATAAAATGATGACACAATTCTTTGAAAACTATTGTAACTTAAACGATTCGATAGAGCGTAAAAGCTCTTTCAAATCATATGTAAAGTAAAGGTATTATCAGAAAAAAATACCTGAAAGCACAGCATTTGGAATCCAAATTACAAATTCCGCAAACACTTTCTCGTTCACCTAATATATGTAAGACACCAATATCCTGTATAAAGCATTTGACTATTTGCATATAACAGCAATTTTAATCTAAAATTCCCGATCACCACAAATGTGTGCGTTCATTACTCGGGTGTTATGCAGTATGTTTTATAGATTTAAATACAGTCATTACCAAGTGATGTATCTTCTTGCAGTGGACGGTTGGAGAGCATTTTCTCGATCTAGATTCGGTAAGAGCAATACATCTTTTCATGCCTTTATTCTGTCTGAATTGTATGAGTGAAATTTGAATTCAAATATGACAAATATCATTTAAATATAAATTACTACTTCCGTGCAGAAACTGAGTGAATCTTAGAGGTTAAGTGTGTTATAAAAAAATGTTTAACATAATAACAGTACAGAGATGTTATGAAAATAAATAAATGTATTATTTTCACTTTGACTTTCCATGTCTTACTGACTTTAGCAAATAGCATGCATACCTTTATAACTATTTGCTAATATGTTCTCTCCTCTGATGAGATGGTAGACATCTATAATAATAAAAATTATCTGATATGAAACGCAACCACTTCATTTCATTTCAATGAGAGTTTTTTTTTTAAATTCATTGAATTACAATTTATTATATATATATACATATATATATATATACATATACATATATATATATATATATATATATATATATATATATATATATGCGTGTGTGTGGTGCGTGTGTTTGTAGAGCACGGTTCTCATGTCTTATTGCACTAAGCAATAATACTATTCACATGCGATGTTGTGGCATATATACAACAAATCACAGTTTAACCGGTAACGCAGATAAATACAGATTTCTGTACATACATAATATCTCTATACATATACGTTTACTGTGTTTATATATACTGCGCGCTTCAACGATTCTGGGCTGCTATATTTTCTCTCTGGTCCTTTAACTGATTACGAAGCAGAAGCAACCGCTCACTTTCCTGATGACGGTTTACGCCATTAACGGGTACCCTCGGCCAGACGCCACGTCGCCGTTTTACTCGCAGGTTGATCGCTTCAGCCGTTGTTTTCACGATTTGTAATTATCTCCCGCGTTAGGCCAAATAAACAACAGATGGAAAAGCGTAACTATTCGACGTGATAGAATTCAAGTAATAACAAATAACGAAACGGACAACTCTGAAAAGTGGAGGGAATGGATTAAAAAAGAAAATGAATAACGAAACACAAGAGAATTGTCTGAGTAATATTATTGAAAACTAAGATGATCTATAAATAAATAAACATAAACTTTGGGGAAAAATAGTAAGAATGAGGCGGAGATGTATCCAAAAACGAAGTCGGGAATTGTAAGAGGCAACTAGAAAAAAGAATAACAACCCGCTTGGAATATACAAACAAATAATATTGCTAACATGTGTTATGTATCATAGAAGTAACAATAAATAGACGTAATGATAAATACACAAAATAAATAAAATGCAGTAATAAACAGTGATAAAATGATTTCCTTTATTTTACTTATATTTAGTCAATAATAATTTTTTTAAAAAAGTGTTGGTCTAGTGATGGTACGATTATAAATTTTTCCGGGTCCGATACATTTACCGATTACATTCTAAATTTCTTATTTTTTTCATGCACAATAAAAAAAAAAAAAACTAGAGCGTCAATGAACGCAAGCAAACAGCAGGAAAAATGAGAAAAATACGCTTGAGCTACAAGCAGAGGGGAAATATATAACATGCATTTCAAATATTTAAACCCGGCAATAATATAACCCCAAGCAAGTTTAATCAAACACACGATAAAATATGACTCCGTGTTCGAAAACACTGAAGATAATGTGAAACTCAGAGGATTCATTAATAAAGTTAAAACACTTGTAATATTGAGGCGTATTTTTAAAAAAAATGAGCAATGATTCGAGCAATTCCACGATGGGAAACGTGATATAATCGTAAAGTAGAGAAATAAATCAATCCATACACATAAATAAACTAGTCGATTATGGTTGCGTCTGTGTTATTGTTATATATTGTTAATATATAAACCAATAATATCGCTAACATGTGATATGCATTATAAACTGTATGTAAATTTTTAATAGATAAATTATTGACCACTAGTCACATAGCACTGAAATTAAAGGAAATAGTAATTATATATCAAGTATGGTTTCTAATTAGTAAACTATTTCCTTGGATAGATGAATAACGCATGCATTCATATATTCACAAGTTTAAAACTAAACTGCTCATTTCATATTGCGGACATATATTTACTTCTTCTGGCACATGCTCCAATTCAATGCAATAGATATATCTGTAGGAGACATGGCTTGATCACGAAGTTTGTTTTTTGTTTCTTTTTGATTCTGATACACCTATGTCATTCTTAAATATTGAAATCACTACTCTATATTAAGTGCAATAATAATAAATAATAATAAAAAATAAATAATATCAAAACTTCTGCGCGGATGAATATACAGACGACATCGCAAATGAAAATAATTAAAAAAATATAACTTACTATAAACTTAGAAAAAATAAGTCAATGAGAAAGAAAAATTTACAACTGAACTGTATAATATCGTCGAAAAGACAGAGTAATAGAATACGCGGAGGAATAAAAAGCGAGATGGCGTCGACGAAAAAGAAAAATAAGAAATATATTAATAAAAAAATCGTAAGAAGAATAGATAAGTAAAATAATATTAAGACATAACGAAACAGGAGCAGATAAAATGATTATAGAACATCTGTAATAGCAGAATACGTAATATGATACGCAATTGAATAAAATATGCCGTTTTCTAAACAGAAAACCGCCATAAAATGAGTATGTCAGATGAGAAAAGCAATGCAATATCTGTTCATATGGAAAAGGCAACATACTTGGAAACCAATAAATGTGAAGACGTCCTCAAAAATAAACATGCCAGAAGAACATTTTTTTATGAATTCAAACAGTCAGCTGCTGGGGGATTTCCAAACCTTCCCCAAAGAACTAGGTGTCAAATTTACCTAGTTTTAGCAAGCAACGGACAAAAAAGGAATAGTTATAGCATCAGCCAAATTCGCTCGATACATAAAAGTAAAAATGAACACACACACACACACACACACACACACACACACGCACCCACCCACACACACACACACACACACACAAACACACACACACACACACACATATATATATATTCTTCTGAATAGATTTATCTAACAATCAGCTGGTATGGAAACCTGTGATTATAAGATTTACAAAATATTACCGGTCGTAATCTTCTATGTATTATCCCATCTAAATAGGCATTGCTCAATATACAGGATATATGCCCAACTTGACTTTCTACTCTTTGATGTGGATTATCCAATATACAGCTTGGATCTCATTACCTAACTGCTTTAAAGGACAGCTACTTTGGATTTTACCGCGCAATTTGGAACTAAAACTTTATATCCTTTTCTTCAATTTCCCCTGCTATGTGACTTCTATTTAATCAATTTTGATTATGATTTTCCATGTCTAACTGATTTAGCAAACAGGAATACCATTATATCTATTTGCTAATATTTTCTCCTCTGAAGAGTTGGTAGGCATCGAAAACCTATAGGATAGGAGATAAAATTTCTAAAGTATTATTTTTCTTATTTGGAATAATAAAAAAAATATCCTTGATTTAAATGACGTTTTTTGAAAAATTTCATTGAATCACTATAATTTGTTATATTAATATAAATTAAAACACATATTTGCTCTGCAGTAGTATTGAACACTCTTTTCAGATTTTTACTAATTACCAGTTTTACTATATATATATATATATATATATATATATATATATATATATATATATATATATATAAGTTTACAGACATATATAAGATACAATCCTTAAGAAAAACAGTCATTATGAATTTGGGATGAAAGCTGCTTTCGTAAAGATATGTAGGATCGGTTTTATTTAGCTTACTTAGTATAATTCAAAGAGGGGAAGCAACCCCGCGTGACGGATTAGACACATCCAAATTTTGATAAATTTAAATATTAGCTATTTGTCATCCAAAATACAGTTCCCAATTTATACTCGTTTTAATTTAATGCAGGCTAACGTTTGATGTTATGAGCATCTACCCTATTTGAAGACAATCCTATAAGCAGGTGAAAATACTAGAGCTGCTGTGTTGCCATTTGTGAATAGATTGTGTACCATGCAGTAGTTTATGTTAGGTATTAGGTAATACCTAATAATAATATACTTTATGTTAGGTATTAGGATGGCATATGTGTGGGTTATGTCAAGCCTTACTCTTATTATTGCCGGCAAATTATATTCGTCTTTTATTGCTTCGTTATTTCCTGCTCAGACAAAATATGCCGACCTAGTTTGCATATCTTCAAATGCCATCATGAAACGTCTCAAGAAAGAAAAAACAAGAGTAAACTCAGAACTTCCTTTTCCAACGTGCATCCTCACTACCAGGTTTCCTTTTCCAACATCAGGGGCTTACGTTCCAACCTTCCCAAGGTTTAAATTACAAGCGACCTGATACAAACCTATTGTTCCTGTGTGAAACTGGCATCGGACCGACAGTTTCCTTTGATGACTTCCCTATAAAATGATACTCTCACTTTACATCATAATCCGACCCCCAACATCGCCATGGACATAAATTATGTGCCTACGTAAGAGACAGCTTTGAAAATTTGTCCTATATGTGCTTCAGACTAGAATTTGCTCACTGTTCCGGGTTCATATTTGCCTTTTACCGCCCCCGCAACAGCAGTGCTACTATCTTTAAGAGTATCTTTTTAAAAATTCCGAACATACCGTATGTTAACCCTCGGATAATATTCACGTCTATGATGGCTTCAATGTTCATAGCTTTTAATCTTATCAAACACACCGGGTGATGAGGGGAGGTTCTGTCATGATTTCCCCATTGCTTATTGCCGATATAAGATTGTTCACGAATCTACCCGTGTGCCCGACATTGATGGTCAGTATGCAAGACTCCAAGGCTTTTTAGTTACAACTTTCCCAGAGTTGTCTTCATCTTCTATGCCGTCCCCACTGGGATTTTCTGATCACTCTGTTTATTCAGTTAAGCTAAAAACAAAATGTAATAGGTCTTCAGATATATCTTCCCATATTACATTATACGGATATTCTATCACAGTCAGCTTCCGTACATTGATATCGGATATAATTCTTCGTTTCATGTTTTTAATTAACGTGCCCTCTCTAATACCAACCCTGACTAAGTGGTTAATTGTCGGTGTAGATCGCTTCATACCCTCCCAGAAATTTCGGCAAAAATCTTACAGTCAGCCGTGGTGCTCTCTAGAATATGCTGCTACGTTTGCACACTTTTTTCTACTGCTGTAGAATATATGTACTGAAACGAACGATGCTTTAGGATTGCCAGCAACCATTATAAAAGAGTAGTAAAGAACGCGAGAAAGTCGTATGCTCAGTCTGTCTAGTCCAAAGTAGCCGAACAGAGGCTTGATACCAACAGGGTCCTTAACCGAAGCTGTCTTCTTATCAACCATTATTAATGAACAAAAAATAATCTCATCGGTACCAGACGAAGTCAAACTCTTTTTTAAGAACTTTGTAAAAAATCCATTCCTATGCAGACAGGAAAACTAGATAATTAGATAAAGAGGAATAAATAACTCAATGAGAAAGGAGAAATTACAACTGAACTGTAGACAGAGAAATAGCATGCGAAAAGGAATAAAAATCCAAATGACGGGGGAAAAGAAAAAATAAATATATTAATAAAACACACGCAAGCAGAATAAATAAGTGCAATAGTATAAGGGCATGAGGAAGAAGGAGCAGATAAAATAATATAGAAAATCTGTAATAATAGAATACGTAATATGAAACGCAATTGAATAAAATATGCAGTGTTCTAAGAAGAAAGCTGTCATAAAATTGATATCGGTCCGATTGAGTTTTTTTTTCTTCTTCATAATGATGTAATGATGGGTCATAGCCTCTGATATCTCCTTAATAAAGCAATGTTATTGGCGACAATTTGGAATTTAATAACAACATTCAAAAAAAAAAAAATAGTAAATAAACAAAAAAAAAATGATTTTATCATTTCTCAACATTTTCAGGTTTTCAAGTTTTCTTATTTAAATATATATATATATATATATATATATATATATGTATATATATATACAATATATATATATATATATATATATATATAGAGAGAGAGAGAGAGAGAGAGAGAAGAGAGAGAGACTCTATTCAATATATTCTGGGTAAAGAAAACCGAATATCTTGATGTTTAATTATAAAATTACATCACATTCGGCAATGATATTTCAATAGGAATGCCATATCCGAATTCATTTGATAAAAAATTAACGTTAAAGTGATTTTCCGTAGATCGAATACTAATCCAGTTTAAACTCTTGAATATGCTTTTTCGACGGAATTACATAGAGACCTCGAGTTCCAACTCAAATGTCGAAACCTTATATATCAATCACTAAAAACTGTTAAAGTGTAAAATAATTAAATAGGAAGAAGTGAAGATCAAATTAAACTTACTAATTTCTTTTTCACTGATTTGGTGGGTCTGGTATTCAGAAAAAACAGTACATTAAGTCTGTTGCTTAAAGTTATACCTAACTTACTTTTTTTTGATTAAGGGATTTGTCGGATTTTTATTCAATGCCAATATACATATACAACCATAAACCATATACTTATATTCTGTGAAAAAAATAACTTTATGTAAATCCTAGTTTACTAACATTACTATGTAAATACCTATACGTTAAATTAAAGGAATAGAATTTACTGAAATAGGTTAACATGTAGTTTATATATAAAACAATAGCTTATTTAATAGGTTAATATGATTATATGTTATTTCATTATGTACTAGTTGGACCCGTTAACCAGCGTTAATCGGTGGAAGCCTACACTTCTCCCGAAAAAGTAAGAACGGTTGTTATTGGTGGCCACTGCATTCCTGAACAATTTCGGACACTCGCGACTGTGGCGGAAATGAAATAATCTGTCTTTCACTAGCGGTCCGTGATAGCATGCAGATACTGTATGAATTTAAGAACATCAATTAAGAGAATGCGTAAATAAGTATGAATTATTAAAATTACGAAAAAATGTACATTAAAATAATAATAGAATGTAAAAACAGAAGTTTTATATCCTCACTGTATATGAATTGGTTAGAATGATCGAAATCAGTGCTAGTAGTCGTAGCTGTTTCCGATTGGTGTTAAAGTTTCTCCTTCTTTTCAACTCTTTCACCAATAGTATGAAATTAATTTCCAAATTAATGTCGTATTATTTTAACGTGTAAACAGATTTACAACTTTTTACTTCAGTTCTTTGAGCATTGGCATATTAAGAACATACAAAATCCCCATGCTAAGAATGGTTTTCGGGATAGAAACCGCCAATCTCCACATCTTAAGAACGGTATTCGGAATAGACACCACCAACAGCCATGTGAAGAATGGCTGTCGGTGTACATAACCTGCTTTATTAGAAGAAAGAATAATTTCCCAAAATTTAACCATGATAATCGTTGCCAACACATCCACCCGCAAATGCTAAAAAAAAAAAAAAATTGGGGCGGCAATGTCGTTAGTATGGGGGTAGATACGTTTATCGCATGTGCGTTCGAACCTGGCACCAGCAGTGTCTAAAAGTACTTGTCTACGCGAAATTAAAATCTTTTCTTAATCAGCATAGTCGAAAACTACAAAAGTCATCATTCTAAGGAAAATTATTGAGGTGAAATGAATGTAAAAACTTATAATAAAAATGAAGATAGTTTTAGATCGTAATATATATATATATATATATATATATATATATATATATATATATACACACATATATATATATATATATATATATAAATGGAATAATGTGATTTTCAGATGTAAAGTCCTCAGCCGTTCCCGGCACTGACTCTATATAGACCCCCTCCTTAAATCGTTTTCTTTTGTTTTCTTTGTATTTTTGTAAACTGTTTCAGTCATTTCTATGACTGGCCTTATATACCTCCATTTCTAAAATATACGTAAAACAAATTGAATTTTATATCATCAACCGCTTAAGCTACTAACAGTTTTGATTTAATATGACCCCAATTCCTAAAAAATACATTATCATACTATTTTACACAATAAAATCTACTCGGCGTCCCGACCATACGTAATAATAATAATAATAATAATAATAATAATAATAATAATAATAATAATAATAATAATGATGATAATAATAATAATAATAATAATGATAATGATAATAATAAATTATAATAATAAATAATAATAATACATAATAATAATAATAATGATAATGATAATAATATTAAATAATAATGATAATGATGATAATAATAATAATTATGATAAATAATAGTAATAATAATAATGATAATGATATTAATAATAATGGTCATGATAATAATAATAATGATAATGATAATAATAAATAATAATAATAAATAATAATAATGATAATGATAATAATAAATTATAATGATAATGATGATAATAATAATAATTATAATAAATAATAATAATAATAATAATAATAATAATAATAATAATAATAATAATAATAGGGATTTTTCTTTTTTCATTTGATAAATGGTCAAATTTTACATTTAAATTAGACAGACTTTCAGAGTTTCTTTATAAATGACTACTTTGACTCATGTCCTTCTCCCTTACATCTATCTCCACATCCTTGTCTATATCACTATCTTTTTAATTTTTAGTATTAATTTTAGTTTAGATTGAGATCGGGATTAATTTTCGTATTATCTATTTCATAAGGGCCAACATATCTTTCTTGTAGGGGATGATTTTGAATTGGCAAAATACCAAAATTTTGTCACCACTGTAAAAATAACGATATTTACTACATGTACCGTATCTAGTTTTCATTATACTTTGGGAGTTCTTTAAATTATCCTGTGGTATTTTGAAAGCATTGCCCATTTTTTAAAAAATCTTATTCATAGTCCAAACGGTATATCGCATTCTTTTCCGTCAGCCATTTTTAAAATGTTTTAAAGGACCTCGAACAGCATGAGCAAAAACAAGTTCGAAAGGAATAACACCTAGAGGGTCTTGAACCGCTCCAAACCAAACTGAATCCCTTAGACCCAATCTTTTTTTATATAAATAATAGAACTTTCCCATCATTGATGTTATCGTTTGATGAAAACTTCCAAGGGCACCTTGTGATTCAGGGTGATAAACACTCGATTTGTATTGTTTGACGACAATCTCACGCTTAACTTGCTGAAATAGATAAGACATATCATTTGAACCATGGTCTGATTGAATGGCTGAAGGAATTCCGACGTAACAGAAAAACTTCGTTAAAGCCTTAACACTGGTTTTAACTCTAATATTTCTCAAAGGGATAGCCTCTGGAAACCGAGGTATCATACGAATAATTTTCAATATATATTGGTTTTCTATTTTTATTTTTGGAAGAGGGCCAGTACAATCAAGTAGTACTCAATTTAAAGGTTCTTCAAATGTTTGAATTGATGTTGCGGGCCAGGCGCTATTTTTTTTATTAGGTTTCCCTACCACATGACATGTTTGACAGGAGTTACAATGTCTTGTTTAAGTTTTGGCCAGTAGAAATAATTTAGTATTTTTTCATAGGTCTTATTTATTCCTAAATGTCCTGACATGGGAGTATCATAGGCTATGCTAAGAATTTCGTCTTGTATACTGTAGGGACCACTATTTCGTTCATAATTCTCAACTCCTCATTTACACTGGCATCCACTGGGCGCAATTTTGTAATTAGGAGACGATCTCTCATAATAAAAAAAAAACATTCTCTAACTTTTCTTGCTTCTTCTAAAGGGAGTGGTTTATATTTTAAGAGATGCAATTCATGGTCTTTCTCTTGCTCACTGACGAGTTGATTACGATTCATATCGTCTTTTATTTTTTATTTTTTTTGCTCCATTTTCCTTTTTGCGAGGATTATTATTATTCGATATAAATGTTTCATTTAATTGCAACCGACTATCTGTTGACGAATCTTAATTCTTGGGCATTTGTTTCTTGGCTCTCACCCTAGTAAGCACACACTCAGAGTATACGTCGTTGTCTTCTTCAACCAAAGATTCTTCACCTTTTCCTATCTTCTCGCAGACAATTGATTCTGCTATTACCCTGCCACCTGCTAAATCGTTACCTAACACTAACGAGACCCCTTTAACTGGTCGGTTTGATCGTACACCAACTATGACAGGACCATTCACTATTTATGATTTTAAGTAGATTTTGTGAAGGAAAACCTTTATTACTCCCAACTCCACGCCTTGTAACAAAACAAAATCACCGGTGAAGGTTGGTTCTGATAATTAAACTGTGCTTTCTAGTCGTACTGTTTGAGACGCACCAGTGTCTCGCAAAGTTTGTATAGGCTTAGCCTCATCAGGATCGTTGCTTTAAAAAAACCTCTGGGATATAAAGGGTCCATAATTTCTCATACAAGCGTTTTCGGTGTTATCGTCACCAACTGCTTTGGAGAAAGGTTAAGGAGTGAAATCGTTTTGACTGATTTAGTAAAGGCATAGCGTTCAAAAGTGGTATTTTCTTCTCGATTTCTTTTTTTTTTTAAATTCTGCAGTCATATATGATATGGTTATCCTTCTTGCAGTATGCACAGGAGATGTTTTATCCCGTTGAGATAGAACATTTTTGTGTATCTCTCATTTTCTTTTGTATAAACGTTCAACGATATAACTTATCCTGGGGTTCAGACGGTATTTGTTTTGTAAGCCTGATTGGTTTTCGGCTATATTATTTTTTTCAAAACTTCAATGAGTTAGTCTATATGTATCCGTTATGATTGCGGGCTCGTTTATACTATTTATATTATTATTATTATTATTATTATTATTATTATAATTATTATTATTATTATTATTCATTTATTTATTTATTTATTAACAGTTACGTGTTAATTTAAAGCTTTTGTTTACAGATTAATTAAGTTAGACGACGATCCCCCATTTTGTCATATTCAAGAGGTAACAAGTAAAATTATGAATGATATAACATATGATTTTAGACAAATTATATTGATACGTTCCTTTATTTCTCACAATAACAAAATAAACGAAAATATTTGCCTACAATAATTTCCAACAATAAGAAAACAAATGAAAAATTTGGTTAACAGAAGATACAGTTTTTTTTTTTTTTAGAATTACTACTATCAATTCAACAAAATAACATCGGCTTGGTTAAACACAGAACGAGGGAGTGGAATCACAAAGGAGAAGGAAGGTAGTAAAATTTTAGAACAGCAAGCAGGCGGACATCGAGTGATTATTCACTCTATTATTAATGAAATTCCATTACAATAAGATTCCTTTTTTTGTTTCTATTTTAAATGTTCGGTCAGAAAAAAAATTCAAAAATCTGTTGACCACTAGTCCAGAAGGAATTTTCTGCAACCTTCCGTTGGTTAAGGGGATGTAATTTCTTATTTTTTGTGTGTGGTTTGTATTCTTTCGGCTGGACTTGAATCAGAGACCGGATTTACCTTATCGAGTGCAAGCTGATAACTGATCTGCTTCCCTTTCCACACTAATTTATATGGAACCATAACCCATTCTATGTTATTGAAGCAGCCTTTAGGGCCTTGTAGATCATTATAAAACTTCTAGATACTTCTAACATTTTTATTATTATACTCTGAGTTTTAAACTATTTCGTGAATAAAACCTTTTAGATTTGATTATTAGGGTTGCCTAGAATACTTCAGAACACAATTTAAAATGTTTTATTGAGTTTTATTATTATTATTATTATTATTATTATTATTATTATTATTATTATTATTATTATTATTATTACTACTACTACTACTACTAGTAGTAGTAGTAGTAGTAGTAGTATATAGAACTGCTCCCTCGTAACATCATCAAGATTTTTTACGTTGGACTTAAAGACAACCTGATGTACATGAACGATCTGAAACCTTGTGCAAGGGCCGAAAAGGAATTAGAGACACTAATAAAAACTACCAGGATCTTTACTCATGATATTTTAAAGGTTTATATGTATGTCTAACTTGTTTTCTTCATCTCTTGTGTAATTATGTTTAACTCAGAATGAAAAAAGACGGTTTATATTTCAATTTTTAGTCTAACGTAATACGTATAATATGACTACATTTTAAATTCGAATAAATGTTGGAGTAATGTAACTATGTATGGCTATGAATAAAAAAAACGGGGATTTCATGTGTTGTGACAGGGCTTAATAAAGTTTCGGCGAAATATTTGCTACGCCCTGTGTGGGATTATGTTTTTGAGAGAGGGAATCAAAGGGAATAAACTACAACATTTATAAAACTGTAAGGAAATGCGTTTATGCCTTCGGGAAAACACGCTACAGAATGTATCGGAAATTGTAAGTCTAAATTATTTACATAAGAATTGCCTCCTTGTTGTTCAGTACCGTTCAAATGTATTTTAATATCGAGTCTATATATATATATATATATATATATATATATATATATATATATATATATATATATATATATATATATATATATATGTGGGTGTGTGGGTGGGTGCGTGTGTGTGTGTGGGTGGGTGTGTAAATGTTCGCATGTATGTTTCTATAGTATAACCTAATATTCACAAATGAAGAAAATGATATTTGATTTAGCTTTAGTGTTATATACAATATACAATACACTCCGACAGATTATGATATTACGAGTTAATTTGTATATATATATATATATATATATATATATAAATACATATATATACATATATATATATATATGTATATATATATATATATATATATATATATACTAGCAGCAGTACCCGTCGTTGACTGGGTTCAAAAACAGTCTACAGGAAATGGGTTGTGATTGATGAAAGTATCATAGGTTATGAAAAGGAGGGGGTTGTAAAGAGATAGGTTTTTATATTAAAAAAATGTTACCCTAAGCAAAATATGATAAAAGTAAAGATAATTTTCGCGAAAATATATTTTTTATATCAATTTGTTTCCATTCGTAGCCAAGAGTGCCCAGGAAAATTATGTTTCCTTACAAAGAGAGAATGTGATACATATAATATTATAAATATGCATAAAATAAATGTTACTATAGGCAATAAAAGTTATATTTATTGTAGAAAAGATTATTGGTTTGCATTTTAAGTAGTGTGTAACTTTTTTTTTTATTCACGAACCGGTTTAAAAAATCAAAATGGCATCAAATTATAAATTGAGAGCCCGGTTTTCAATTTGAAGGAGGGGCACTTGAGCATTCTGTGTACACAATTTAAGAGAGTTCCGTCAGCGTAAGGAATACTTATAAACATATTTTAATGCTTTCCGTTATTTTAATCTTGAGGAATATTCGATTATGGCATGTGTAGTTTATATAAAAATTCCTTTAAGTAGTTATCACCTCAAATTTTTTTTTAGTTTCGGCTCGCTGAAATTATTTCAAATAAAGAGCATTAAAAACTATTTCAAAATAAATAAAAAACATGAACTGAACTTTTATTGACTATGGTAACATTTATTTCTTCTATATATATTTTTGCGGGTAGTCGTTTTTTGTTGTTTTTTTTCTGCTAAACACTCTTACTAAATAATATCGACGAAATATCGAAAAAAAAAGAAACAAAAGCAGTTTAGAAAAATAATGAAGCTTTACTTACTTTAGTAAAATAAACTGAAACAGCAAAATGGGATATATAAAAAGTAAACACGTAAGTACTTTAGTGTTTTAACGCAAAGACTCGATATAAATATGAATAAGAAGAAAAGCGCGCCCTTTTCATCGTTTCAGTTTTACAGTATTGGACGGTGTAGTATTGCGTCGTCGGATTCAGGGTTGTACAATTGTAATGGAAAAAAACACGCAGAAATGGTTGCAATCAACTTAATGCCTTCTAGTACACTGACAAAAAAGCTTAAATAGATATATAAATAAACATAAAAAGGTTATGTAAATGTTTTAAAAAAGACTCGTAATCACGTGAGCAGGATTTTTTCTTTGACACGATAACAAGTAACGTTCTTATTTTTTATTATTTTTCTATTTATCTATTTTCGAAAGAGTGCCACGTGCAAGTGGAGAAGGAAAAAATATGAGTTATGCAAAATTTGTGTCGAGAATTGTGTAAAGTTTCGACTTTTTTCGGGGGGGGGGGCTTTCACTTTAATAAAAACGTGAATTTATGAGGTGAATTTATGAGGTGAATTTATTCGGCACGATATGATTCAACTAAAAAAAATATAAAAGCTAACGTGAATTTAGATTAAAGTTAAGGTGTAATTGTGGACCCTAACCCCTTTTAAAAAACCTTGTTAAACTTTGTGACATATTTACATTCTATGGAGGCCAGGCGCGAACGAACACCCAATAATTTTCTTGTACCATATTTCTTCACACTGAAACATAATTATCAAAGTATACTTACGGAAATAGATATGAAAAGTCTTTGTTAAAGTTTGTGCCATATTTCCATGCAGTACAGGCGCGAACGCATCCCCTACAATTTTAGTATGTCATCCCTATTTAAGTTGAAACATAGTTATCAAAGCATTCTTATATACATCTATATTAAACACCCTTGTAAACGATTTTTTTTCATTTTTTATTTCCATACTTTGGGGGCCAGGCGCGAACGCAGACCCCATAATTTTAATGAACCACCGTTCTGCCAGATCAAACATGGCCATTCCTGATCCTCGATACATCTTCTATCATTATATGTAATCAGTATTTTTTTTAAATATTCAACCATATAGGAGCCTATTCGTGACCAGACCCACACACGTACACAAACACACACACACACACAGACGTTCAGCTTTATATATATATATATATATATATATATATATATATATATATATATATATAGATATGCTGTATCGTCGATTGACTACTCACATATACACATAATTAAGATCGAACTCGCAGACACACTGATACACTAACATACACACATAAGTAAACACATCTTTCTATGTATGCGTGTCTCATAGGTCTTTTAATAATTGCTGACTGCATTCATCAATAAATAACAAATTGTTTCGATTTGCTTCATCTGTGTCTCTTATTTCAAATTCTCCCTTAGGCCTTTTAAACTGAATCAATAAGACTCTTTGTAGCTTCAAACATCCTTGCAAACAAATCTCAATCAGTTGGCAATCGTCCAAAATTAATCCTTATTCCTGTTTCATTATCGAAATCTTTTTATCTAGCCACATTTTTATGATTAACATCTTCAAATAATTCTAAACAACGATGAATTTATAATAATAAATACTAATAACTAAAAGAAGGATACAAAACCTTGAAAAGGAAGTAACAGAAAGGGAAATGTAATGAAAAAAAATAATGATATAAAATACTAAGGCATTCCACAAGTGCTTTACAAGCGAATCTAATCGATAATATAAATTTCACTCGTCTGTTTAAATATATGTATGGATGTTTGTATGTCTGCCTAAAACTTTCGACAGAAGCGACGGATTTCCCCGAGATTTATATAATTTTGGAACTCATCCTTTTAGACTACAATATCTAAAAATTAGCAAAAATCATCAATTCATTTACCCTCAACTGGACACGTTTCAACAGGGAGGGGTCGTTTTTTTCGCAGATATTTTCGAATGTTATCGCTTTATTTTCCATTGAATATCGTAAATTGTTATATATTTGTCACTTCCGGTTTGGCGATGGGCGCAATAGGAAAGATGTCGCGTTTTTTCTCACGTTCTTTTTCTCCTACGCGGTACAGATTCGAGTCTTCCTGCCTGCTCCCACTTTATCTGCTCTACACACACCTCCAAACACCCGGGTGCGCCGGGTATCAAGGCTAGTATATAATAATTATCAGTACGCAAACAAAACTACAAACAAATAATGAATATAAATGGAACCAGGGAAAGTGAAACTACTATAATTGATCAGAGAAATCGGCTAAATAACACTTTTCACAATTCGAAACACCGATATCGACTGTAATTGAACCAACAGCAGCCGGTCTCTGGTATATCCTTGCGTGTCACCCTTATCTCAACTGACTGCCAATAATAGATATTCACAATCATTTTTGTAATAATTTCTTCCTAGTTAATTCATAAGTAAGCAAGTGACACACACTCTCTGAGACCGAATATATTCTGTGTATGATGACATAGTTTATACTGCTACACAGTATAAACTGACAGCTTTTGTAGAAGTATCGATTCCCCTTACTTGCTATTGATGAAAATTATTTTGAGTCTCAAGAAGCATTACGTGTAACATTGGTTTATGTATGTTAATTAGAATATGTTGGTTAGAAAATAGTTATTGTTTAACTATAAGACTGATAAACAAATCATCAGAAATAACATCAATGAAATATTTGAAAATATTTAGAAAAGTTTATTACAATGCTTAACTTATATATCTATCTTTGGCAATAAAGAATATGCCAGCAAAAGTTTTATTGTCCGATTTCCTATCCGTATGATATCATAGTAATGAATTGATTAATCCTGATTCTAAAAATAAAAGCAACATACGCAATTTTGCCCATCACGACAAATATTTATGTATTGAAAATTAAATTTTTCCCCAAATTCTGTAAAATATTGAGTAAAGAAACAACCTATTATTGTAATTGAAATTAAGCTGAAAAAAATAGACTAAGGAGCATTTCGATCTATAATCTATATATATATATATATATATATATATATATATATATATATATATATATATATATAAGCGAAAATGTGTGTATGTATGTTCGCTTTTTGTGTATGTCTGCAAAAGTATTTTTGCGTCGGCCTTCTCGCTCGGCTCGCTTCTTCTTAAAACTTTTTATATCACGTCTAAATGATAATATCTACGACTTAAGAACGAGAATACCGTGTGTATTTAATTTGCCAGGCTTTCACGCGCTATATTTTCCAGATATTTCGATCACCGCATGTTTCTTTCGCTTTTCAGTGTAAAACAAACGAAAACTGGCTTGCAGTCGCGTCATGTTTCAAGGTCAAACATCCCGCGACTTAAACTTCTCGCCTCTGTTAATATAATTTTATAAACTTTAAATTAAGATGCTTTTCATTCCTCTCCTCCCGTCACCGAGATGTTTAGGTCCCAGGGTTTTTTTTTTCCCATTTCGTTTCCACCTCCATGTCAAAGGTTCGGGGTTCAATCCCACTTTCTTACTAAAACTTTTTTTCTTGTACACCCCCAAACCCTCGGAAAACGTTTTTTTTTTTTTAAACAGGGTTGTTTTGATCACCATCCCCCAATACACACATTTACAAATACTCGGGTCACGTCGGGTAGCCCCCGCTAGTAAATTATAAACCGACTGATGTATAACAACGGATTAGTATTTCTAGAATCTTTCGGTTATCGGCTTGGTATATTAATTTAATCTACTAATTGATAACGTGTACGAGGCATGCGCTGAACATACGGAGTTCGTTTAACTCCTAAAGAAACATCTGTGACACAGAAGTATAATGTTTGAAGTGATGTTTTTTTTCTATTAATATGAATTTTCTC
This sequence comes from Euprymna scolopes, assembly GCF_053919585.1. Classification (NCBI taxonomy): domain Eukaryota; kingdom Metazoa; phylum Mollusca; class Cephalopoda; order Sepiida; family Sepiolidae; genus Euprymna; species Euprymna scolopes. The sequence goes on from NC_136490.1 coordinate 104,819,058, forward strand.
TTATTAAAAAATAAAGGAAATTATACCTAGCCACCTGTTAGTTGATTTTACTGCCTGGTATTATCATTGTGTGGGATCGAAAGTATTTTCTTGGACTAATGCCTGAACCAGAAGTAATGAAAATCTTTGTAAAGCGGCAAATTCAAATTAACTTTTAAAGTTTTGCTTGGAAATTCTTGAATTTGACAAAATTTAGGCTTAAATGAATACTGTGATTTGCTAGTAGAAAAATAATATATATTATATATAAATATTAGATATTTTTTAAATCAGCGCACCAAATTTACTAATAAAGATGAATTCGGAGCTTGGCAGCGTATTGTGTTTACAAATGTAAACTAAAACGATTTCATATATCGTAAGCAAAACAAAGGGAATCTAATATTCAGCCACAAAGACATTCAATCTTTCTCACGTGTTTTTAGATATTTTTTAATTTGTTAAAATAAAAATTACATGAGCTCCTCTATTAATTAGCAAATCAAATCTAATGATTATTTTTTCTAAAATTAAAAAAAATAAATAATTTTCTACGACATTCCCTAGTCGACCAGCCGATTTTATATTAGAGCAAAGCAGCATTCCATAGCCTTTGAATCGAAAAATTATTGTCAGACGTATTCCAATGCATCAAGATACTTTATGGACTTTACTAAATGATTCATAATAGAAATATATCAGGATTATTGGAGATTGAAATGGACCTTTATTTTAACATCATCCGATGCAATTAGATACAATCCTATCTTAACTCTTTTGTATGTAGTTTCACAGAATTTTATTATATGTAAATCTGTAGGATATCAATTAAAAATTAATTTTGAAACCCTGCTGAGTCATCTTCCAGAAATGACATTTTCACGTAAAATTATAGCGTTGGTTGTGGTGGGAGGAAAAACACAGTAATGACGATTTTTTTATTAGTAGAACACGAGTTGCTTAATCAATAACCAAGACAATATATTTATATATTAGTTTAGAAAGCCTAATGATCGATTTTCCAAAAAAAAATACTTCATATTTTTGCAATTATTATTATTATTATGTCGTCGGTGGGAACAGAAAATAATCAATCCAATATTTGTCGAGAGTTTGTGAAACTGTTTCAGATATGCATTTACATTACTTGTCCGAGGGCAGGTACAATTATTTAAAATTGCGTTGTATATTAGCCGTCCTAGGAAAGGAAAATAACACGATTCCATATACGAGATGTAAATTGTCTGGCATAGGGAAGATAAAATTGTTTCATACATATGTTGGGTAATACTCTTCATACACTTTTGATTCGAGATTGCTAATGATACATGTATATATATAAAATCCCTCTCTCCTAAGAATAGACATGTACAGAATTAATTATTTTTTCTTATTTATTATATGGTCAACGGCAACGTCGTGCGGTCTTGTTAGTAAATTATTAATAAACAATTATCAATATATCACGTCAATTTTTACTTTTATTTTTCAACTGATCTTGTAATTTATTTTTTTTTCTGTTTATGCAGCATGCAGCTGGTTGCTAGGCAATCATTCAAAGTTCACAAGGCACCAACTAAATTGTCTATCTAGCATTCTAAGCACCCATTTAAGTAAAATCTCTTTATCATCTGCACTTGGCAAACCAGATATGTTTGATAGGCACTTTCGTCATAGATTTGGTTGCACGTATAGTATATAGAGTAAAGAAGATGATGGAGATGTTTGATTTTTGTTTATTTTGTGTATAAAATCTATATTGTTTCTCCGTTCCAAAAAAAAACATCGTATGGGACACTGAGTTTTCTGTAATGCTCAAACCTTTTATGCTACTGCGATTGCTTGTATTTCTATTGAATTAGTATTCGATTTAAGTATATTTTTATGTGATTGATGAACCCCAAACTCACAGAAATATATTTGTACCTGCTTTATTTAATTGTACGTAATCAAAAAGTAAAGGGTAAACACTTCAGCTCTATGTAGGATACATAGTGTTATTTTAAAGTTCTCAGTTATCAATCAGATATAAAGAAAACAGTTTTTGTGTCTTTATATGTATCTTAACCGTATTTATTTTTACATGGTTCTTGTTTCTTTTTCGTTTTGGTTAGTAAAATAAAAAAGGCAAATCTTATTACGTCCTTTAAGCATCAGAGGTATTTCCGAATTATGTTCACTCATGAAAAATGCGTAATCACTGTCTAATGTTTTCATATACGTTAAAGTTTAGATTAGATTACTTTTTAACTGTTCACCGTACAATGCTTTGACAATACTAAATAAAGTTACGTCTTGCAATAAATTCGTAGACATTGCAGCGTTTTTATTTCTTTCATTTTTTTTTCCTGACTGTTTCATGTCGGAGAACAATCAAAAGAACGCGGGGAAGTCAAAGTCAGACGCTACTAAAATGGCGTTACTTACAAAGCATTGAATTCTGCTATTATTGTGACCGCCATTAAAAGACGAAAAGGAAACAAATAACACTTTGTAGTCTTTGTCGGTTTTTATTTCGGGGTTTCGAACAAGAAAAGATATCAAGGGGCCCGTTCGTGTTTTGTTTATAAAGCACAACGGACCTTTTGACCTTCTCATACTCTCACTAATCGACCAAATTTGGATTTTGTGGGAGGGCCCCCAATTATTTGTCTTCTTTATTTTAGTCGCTGTTTTTAAACAGTCATAAGAGAGTATAAATTTCTCACACGCAATAGATACATTTATTAAGAATATAGAAGCACACAGCAAATTGTAAACAATAAAATATCAGAGTTAATTATCTTTAATATTAAACTCAGTAACATACTTATATATGCATATATATTGATGTAGGCATGTGAATATATGTGTGAACTCCGAAAATCACAAAGGCACAAACACGCTGGCAATCACCGACACCCACAGACACACACACCCACAGACACAGACACACACACACACACACACACACACACACTCACACACACCCACGCATATATATATATATACATATACATATATATACATATATATATGTATATATATATGTATATATATATATATATATACATATATATATCTTTTATAGGAAGCAGACATATTTTGTACATACAATATATCTCGTAAGTCTGTAGTTTAAAATGAGTATGAAATTATTATTGTTAGCACTTGTTATTTTTATGGATTCACTGCAAATTTCCTGCAGTTAAACATTATTATACGTATATTATTTTAAATAAGACTATTAATAGTAGAACACGAGAATATCATCAATCTTAATTGTTGCCGTATTAGTAATACTACCATTTATTTTCTACATGAAAAAACTACGAAGCCGAATAAAAACGAAGCAGTTTTAACCAATAATTCCAGTTTTCAGTTTTTATTTAATTTTGTATTATCGTTTTAGTATCAGCAACGTTCTATACTCACTTTTGAAACATATGAAGTAAAAATTACGACTACACGACAAATAATCGAATATAATATTGTTTTCTAATATGGAGGATTGTGTTTTATACAATTTTTTTTTAATTCATATTTGGCTGGTAAATGTGATGCCATTATAAGCGGTGATCAAGAAGCGCTAGAAACCTAAATTATCGATATAATATTTTCTTGTTGATTGTTAGATTGAATATACTAAATAGATAGTAACATTTACATGCAAATTAAGTTAAGTAAATAGCAATTTATATCAACGTAAAAATGCTATTTATTTTTCTAGTTGATATATATGAATAATGAATATAATCAATCAGTTCAAATATCTCTGTTTTGCAAGGTAGTCACCACTTATCAAGGCAAGATTCGAGGAGTGGTCGCCAAAACAGAAGGGTATGGATCGTTAGTAATGTTTTAATTAAGGGCGCGAATTAACAAAAACATTTTTATATTGGACTTGATAACAAGCATATTTTCGTCGAATAAGAACCAGCTCAGCCGATTAGAGTCCACAGTAAAATAGTTTTCGGAAGGAAGCTGTGTTCGTGAAATCTGCATTTAGAAGTAGGACTAGATCTAGGTTGCAGTAAAATTTTGAAGGTTGTAGTAAAAGATGAGTGTCTTTTGCGAAACATCTGCAAGGTGACATAATTAATAGAATCTTAGAGAAACACCTGTTACTGAAGTAAAGATTAAGTAGAGCCAGTCTCACGGCGTCTTTCTGCGGGGAAAGGTTGTAGGAGACAGAAAAAACCGTCTGCTACTAGGTCTCGAAATTGGTTTCGCACTCTGCCAAGGCGCGTCGAGTGGTCCATCCTAAGATGTGGCAGCAGTACTCCATTTTAGGATGTAATACGCTCTTGAACAGAAACAAAACCGATCGTGGGATACCTTCTTGGGCGGGAGAATAACGCAAGAATACTGTCATTGATCCTTAAACGTTTTATGTTGACTATGTTTTTCTACTTCGGATAATACAATATCCGTCGATAAGAAAGTGTTAAAAAATAAAATCCTTCATTTTATTTTTAAATTTTTCGTGATTTCTGGGGTCACTTTCTTGTAATCTATTGAAGCTTTGGAAGGTGCGATGATGTAAAAACAACGTAGGATAAAGAAACATTTCTGTGTTATTAGTACTGAGACACAATATTTTATTAATAAAATTGTAATATGGAAATGGAAGAGTATTTCAAGCAATTGTTGATTTAAAAGTGAGGAACTATATTTGTAAACCACATTTAACGTGCAAATCTTTTCATTGAAATAGCATAATTTTTTTTTATTAAATTGTATTACAACTATTTTATATATAGTGAGTTCCTATTTGTCTGCCACACAGCCTTAGAAAATTAGCTGTGCTAGATAAACTATTAGAAGTTTTCTCAAACTCACGATTTTTAAATCATTACTTTAAAATATTTTCTATACTTATTATGTGATTATTTTATTATTCATAGCCTAATCCTACTGAATCTTGCTTTATTTCTTACAATAAATATCTACTGACATAATATTTGCGGTGGAAATACATCCTTTATTAAGTTCTGGGTATAATTGATAGCATAGTTTGACTAATTATATTTCAGTCGTAATATTAAATACTTTTCTATAGTACTGAGTGGAACGATAAATTTGTCGTCCTAAATAAAGCAACACACCAGCTTTATTGTAAAACTTTTATAAATTCAAGTAACTTGGTTATGTAGTAGAGCTGACATCTATTCAATGCAGCTTTTTCAATCTAAGTCATTGCTTCGATACGTGTCCCGAACTAAGTGCATGTATTTCCCACAAACACCAGCGGTTTCAGCGAATACTCGGCAGATGGCGGCGATCACGGTGGTTGTTGTCTTGTGGAGCTCATGTTGATTACTTATGACCAGCGGGCTGAGGTCGAGAACGGTAGGGGGCAGTGGAAGAAAAGTAAACACCCTAGCATTCCTTTTGAAGCCAAGCCTATGGCTTATTGGACTTATGGAATTGCGCTGAGACCTGCGGCCACACTCGTTAGCATCCAAGTATACATTGGTGATTAATTTTAAACCGACTTCGAAGCTTAGAAGTAGCATGATATGGTCAACCCTTGAAACTTCACCAAATACAAAAACCCTGACCGGAAACTTCGTTCAGCTGTGCCATCACACGTGGAATCGTCCGGATTTTCCTTTTGCGGGTACTGGCAATGATCTTGTATCGTTTATTTTCTCATTAAACATTTTGTGGATATCTTGTTATGCTTTCCGGGACACATAATCGATTGTTTGTGCAGGACATCGGTTTTAGTTAGAAGGTCACCTATTTGTTTCTATGTCGTACCAGAGCTGAGTAACATTTTTAGAAACTCTGTTTCTTTAAAATGCATTCATATCAGAAATCAATGTGTCATCGACACACGGAATTCTGATTTAATCATTTTGTTTCCGACATGTTCTTAAATATAATATTTTTTTAATTATTCCTCTCTTATATGTTTATAAGAAATCAGAAGCTCGCAGTATTAATGTTGAGGTCTCTTATGGTTACACAGTGTGCCCAAATATTTTCCTGATCTTCCTTAACAATCTTCTAAATAAAATTCTTAAACCATTCGTAGTCATTGATGCAGACGACACTACTGCCTATGAAAACACTTAAAAGGCCGGTAGGGTCAAGATCCCTCTGATTGTCGTATCTTAATTTCAACCCGTGGTAAAACGGGTAAAATGTTGGCTGGTTAATTTTAATGCATCTAAAACTAAGTTTCTCTCTTTTTATCCTTACACATTTCGCTTCTATTGGAATAAACGGATCTCGTCTTCAGGACACTCCATGTTAAGACAAATTTGTTGGTGGGACCTTAACTCATTCTTTTAAATGCAGCACATACGTGAAATATGTTGCCAAAGTCACTGAAAAATGGTTAAATCAATCTAGAGCTTTAGTAGATATCTCACTGCTAATGCAATTCTCTACCTGTATAAGAGCCACCTACCTCTCCTGCCTTGATACAGTTCAAAACCGATTTTGTAATCTAGTAAGCGATGCCCTTTTCTCTCCTTGAAGCGTCGGCCTCACAGAAGAGACGTCGCGAGTCCGTCTGAATTCTATCGTAATTTTCATGGCAAGTGTTTGACTGAGCACTAATCTGTGGTTCCTCTGTCCAAATCCTTCACAAAAAAACCCACTTGTCTAGCCAAAATCACTATCGCTATATTCCTTCACCCTTGTTGCCTGAATCTAAACGTGGATCTCATGACCAAAGTTTATTTCCTATAACAGATTATCACTGGTCTGCTTTCCAGCTGTCTACAATAATGGCATCAAGTCCAGCGCAAAACATTACCTTATTGAACCGACCCGTAAATAGTGTACTTATACCAAATTTATACTACAAACGATAACCAAGCTACTCTTTCAAGGACAAAAAATACACACATTAACATTATTATTTGCTAGCGCTTTATAAATATCAGCCCCGAATTTTGTTCTTCATATTTTTTTCTAATATGTTCAATATTCTAAACATGATATATAAAAAGAAGGGGTCGTTTTACTTTGATATACCCATTCTTTAGTAAGATAATGTTATTCGTAAGAGAAGTTCAATATTTATATTGTTAAACTGTTTGTGTCGATGCTTGTAAGGATGAATATGTTTGCGCATTAAATATGTATTTTGTATAGACCTGGATAAATAGAGGTAATATAGCTATGCAGTTAAATTGAATGAGCTGCTTTCGAAATCCTCAAATTCTAGGCAGATTAGAAAATGGAACTGACAATAATATAATGAATTATTTAAAAGCAAATGCGAAATTTCTCCCTTAGTAATATGTAAATCGCCTCCCCCTCTATTCTTATCTTACGCTATACATAACTTTTTACCATATATTAAGAGATGTAGTAATATTGCCAATTTAATTGATATATTTTGTTAGGTAAATGAATGCTGATGCTAAAAATGTATAAACATTTTGACCCTCCCTTTACTTAAATAATCACCAAACATCAGGAAATTAATCAATTTTAATAAAATTGTGAGTATTTATCTAATGATGATCGCAGAATATAATAAACTCGTTCGCATCCAAGTATACATTGGTGATTAATTTTAAACCGACTTCGAAGCTTAGAAGTAGCATGATATGGTCAACCCTTGAAACTTCACCAAATACAAACACCCTGACCGGAAACTTCGTTCAGCTGTGCCATCACACGTGGAATCGTCCGGATTTTGTACCTTAGTGAAAATCTATTATGTTTTTTAAACAAAATATACCTTTACTGAAGTTATGGTTTTCAGTAGTAAATCAATTATGCAAGAATTTAATTTTGCTTTTTTTATATTAATAAAGCATCGTAATTTCTAACAATAAAAATACAATAAAATAATTTTTACAGGAAGATTACCAAAAAAGCCCGTAGATCCGGCATAACTCGAAGAAAAATGAATTTCTAGATCTACCGATATCACCAGTGAATTACGCATTGTTTATTAACTATTTTCACACCTAAAATATATATAATTAAAAAAAATATTTCTACATTTCGCATAATCTTTATATGCAAGATTTTAATAATTTTTTTGCTCGCAAGAATGTGAAACTTTCCGTGTAACATATCTGTTACACACTATTGAACAATAATTAAAAAAAAAACATTAAAAACAGGAACATAGAAAAATAATTAAATTAAAAAAATGGACAAATTTATATAGACGTTCAGAATAGAAACGTACATATGCACCTCTGGGAAACAATATCACACCCCTTCCTCGCTTTTAATTACATGAGGTCATTTTCACAGTCTTTCGACTGGCTGAAATATGGGGCCTCTATATATTCCGTGTTTAGAAATACTTTAGTTTGTTGCGTTTTGCGAACGGCAGACTCACCCAGTTTTGTGTTAATTAATTGATGTTTTGTATAACCGATGTGTTTTTATTTAATTTAATATCTAGGGACTTTAATTTACTAATTAATTTTGAAATAGACCCAGAAAACTAATTATCTTTTGAAAGAATGTTTCTAATGAATTTATTTAACTTCAAAATTTAGCTGAATTGAGTAGCTCGCCGCGAAAACATTTTTCATGACTTTTTTCACGTGTACAAATATTTTTTTCTATTTGGAAATGCACTTAGTTCTTACTCTTTCAAATGCAATCAAAATGTAGTCGGAAACCTAAAAAGAAAAATATGATAAATCGGCTTTCAAAACTAGGCCCCCCACCCATCGTTGTCCGCCCATTTTTGCCAATACCTATAATTTGTCATAAGAAATGTATCCGGTTCACAAGAAAGCACTTGTGGTTTTAACTTTTAAATACAGATGAACGAATCTCGGCTAAAATAACAATTTTTTTACCGAAATAAAACAAACCAAATCATCACACTTTTGCCAATGAAAAACAGGTGTATGTTTACGAGTAAGTTAAAAAAGAAACTCTTTCATTCTGATGACGATGAAGTCGCTGAAGGCGTTTTTAATATCATTTAGGTTTTTGACGCATTTCTCAAGAAAAAGGTGTTCTAGATTCTTCAAAAAGTGGTATGAGAGATCTCGAGACTCTGGTAGATAAGGCAAATATTCCCAGCTTAATTCCTTCAACTTCTGCAGGATCAGATTATCAACGTGCGGTCAGGCATTGGCGTAGAGGAGAATTAGGTATTTTCTGTTGACTACTGCTGTGTGTTGTTGTCGAAGTTTCTGATAGGCCGCTGACCACCAAAGAGTAAGCATAGCCTTTTTTTATTGCAACTCTCGCTCCTGGAATTGTCGTGGAGCTTCATCGCCCTCTAACTTTGGAGCTGAGCGTCGGCATTTGTCGTAAGAGCCCACTTTTCATCGCAAGCCACAACCCACTAGAGGAACAGGTCGTTCTTGTTACGTAAAAGAAGGGAAGATTAACGGTCTTCACGGCGTTTCTTTTGGTTGTCATTCAATTCCAGAGACACCCATTTATCTAGTTTTCTTTTTTGTTTTTCCAATTACTTTCAAATGGTTGGATACCGTCGTAAAGATTACGTATAACTCAAAACAAAGTACTCGAACAGTTGTGCGTGAGATGGCCTCGACTAAGGCTCTTAGTTGATCGTTGTCAACATTTGATGGCGGACCACTAAGCTCACAATCTTCAGAAATCTAGTCGTCGCAGCGAAATTTCTTAAACCACTATTATACTCTGAGTTCAGTAGTGGTTCTTGGATAAAACTATTCGCTGATATCGCGAAGTGTTTCAGCAGCTTTTTGACCTAACTTTAATCGAAACGGAAAGATGGGTCGAATTTACTTTAAGATTTTCTCGACGTGATTCATCCGAATCAATAAATGAGACGATATTTTAAAATACGAAACACGTATTGTAAATTGCAATGCATTTTTTTGCAAATAATGAATGATTCATTTAAATTAAATAAACATTAATAAATATACTAGATTTTGGTCTTTATTTTTTTAACATTTATTACTATACGGGCCGAGCCGCTTAGAAAAACAACAATATTATGCTCGATCAAAATGTTAGAACGTTAATACAAATCTATAAAATCATAAAACTGATATCAACTTGCTTGCTGGCTTGCTTCGGTGTTTAACCGTCCAACCGGTTTCTGATTTTCCGAAAATACGTCTGCTTACCTATTAGATGCCAGCTCTGTCTTAAGTCCAATGTTAAAAAAACACTGCTACTATTCAAAGCATACACGATGTCAACAATACTTAATAGTTTAACATATTTTAGCGTGTTTCCCTTAACAATAAATGTAATTTAACCACCTCGAGTTAAAAAAAAAAAAAAACTGATTTAAATATAAATATACAATTTATATACCGTACTTTGGGGTAATTGCGCCAAATCTTGAGGTAATTGCGCCAACTATAAACGAAGTGGGCTTTATATGCACGCTAGCCAAAAGAGCACTTTTTACTAGTTAGTTGAGGGTGCGTTGTTTACTTAATTTAATAATTTTTTACAATTTATTTTGCTCCTTTGCCGCACATTGATCGGTTTCTAACGATATAACCTGAGCAGATGACGTCTGGTCTCGAGCAAAGCCAGACTTACAGTTAGTTATGGCTTGTTTAAATTCTGCACAGGTACTCTGATTTTTTTTGAAAAAGTCTCACCGTTAAATATTACTTAATTATTATTTCTCGATATTTTTAGACACACACGCGCGCGCGCGTGCGCGCCCATACAAACTGAGTACAATGCACACTCCCACCTTGTTTCTTTTCGTCAATTTTGATTTTTTTTCAGTGGATTACACGCCTCTTATATAAAAGATCATATTATGTTCAGACTTTTACAATCCAATGTATCTCGTATTGTTTTTGCACGCGCGTGCATTCAATTTTTGCGCATTTATACATTAATTCTGTATAGTCACTTGCACATTTACGCGTTGATTCTCTATATACTCAGTATTTCATTGCTAGTTATGATATATAGACATACCGGGTCACGGGCTGTCTAGTTATTTATGTAAAAAAAACACTATATTTTGCATACTACATACACTACAATGATTTCATTGCATGAAGTTTCTCTTTTAAAAGGCTTTTAAAAACCCAGGAAAATTATTAGCGGTTTAGGAAAATAAACACAAATCGAAGAATGGTGTTCGCAACGAAAGTACTAGTAAAAAAAAAAAAAAAGAAAAAAGAAAGTGGAACGCGTTCGGCTGATCCTTTTTGCGAAAATACCTTTTCAGTGAATACGATGTGCATATTAATATGGGTTTTACATATAGCTAAACATTGCCACATTAATATTGTTGAAAACGGATCTATTTTAAATTATGCTTTAAAGAACTATGTTAATTTGGTGGAGGTGGAACGTGTGTTGGGTAAGATATTAAGTGCGTATGTATTCCGATAGTGTAACGTGAATAAGTATAAAGATCTTATTATAAATTTTCCTACTGTCTGTCTGTCTGTGTGTGTGTAACGCGGTTTTTCTCAGCCTTCAGCAACCCACCCAGGCAAGTTTGGTACCGAAATGAAGCTTTTGACTCAGCGAATGTTTTAGTGATATTTATATCATTGTTTGGTGTATAAAAATGGAAACAAATACGATTTACTAAACAACGTTTTATTTACTGGATATTTTTCCGGTAGAAGGACCTAAGATTGCCCAATGGGGCAAACTTGGGTTCGTGTTATAAAAAAAAAAAACGGAGAAGATGTATATAAGTTTAAATCAATGGTCATAATTGTAGTTCTTCCCTAGCTAAGAGATTTCTGTAAAAAGGGATAAAGGGGAGCATTATCAAATAAAATAGATAGGGTAATATAATTGTGTTATTTACTCTTTATATGTAGACATTATCCTATTACATATGAGTTTTAAAAGAATTAGGGCATGAGTAGATAATTCTTAGATTGTTTCCTGCTTTGTCTGATAGGATGAGTGTGAATAGGATAATTTTTAGTCACTAATCCAGGTATAAATCAGCGAAAGCGTGTTTCATGCTGCAACTGATGATCCCTTAAAGAACATTAGTATGCTTGTTTATTCATGTAAGTAAAACTATTCAGCGATACAGGAAATAAATTGACCTACTGACAAAATAATGTTCCAAAGAATGGGCACTTTTTTTAGAAATATACTTTGAAAAGTATTAAAGAAACTTCCAACATTATATATATATATATATATATATATGTATATATATATATATATATATATATATATATATATATATATATATATATATATAGTAATTTATAAAATATATATGGCGATTAAGATACACTGAATATTCCGCGTTTCATCCACTCTAGGACTCTTTAGTGTCCTAGAGTGGATGAAACGCGGAATATTCAGTGTAGCTTAATCGCCATATATATTTTAATAATTACTAACTAGCTCTACCTACGTATTGAGCAGTTTTGAAGTAAATACTTAAAGTTCACGCATAAATCTATACTTTGGTATATTAATGTTATGTGAGTAAATTAAGTAGTTATATATATATATGTATATATATATATATATATATATGTGTGTGTGTGTGTGTGTATTTATTTGTTTATTATATAGGTATCTGATGAGCATTGTTTGTGATCGAAAAATCGGTCGGCCTATATGGGTGATAGCAATCTCCTAATCGCTTGTTTACTGTGGATTGATATTTACTGACTATTGTACATTTTTGAATACTTAATTGCTCTTTAACATTGTTGCATCTGACGTCAACCCTGCGATTACGTTTCCTTCCAAATGGAGACATATATGTGGTTGTAGCTAGACGTACTTTCCATAATGATTTACTGGAAGGGGCATATATTTTAGCATAGTAACGCAAGCGGCATGCAAGTAACGATGGTATGTGAAAAACTAGAAACGTCATAATAATACTCTTAAGTAATTCCTTGTTAACACATATGTTATTACTAGGTCTAGGTCTCCCGAGTGTATATCAGTTGATATATTATATGCTTTTATATATAGTGATGTGGTTCTCGGTTGATAAACTGTGTCTAATTCTGTCGGATACATACGTGAGAGTCATAACAAAGATAAGAATATACTGTTGTCATAGTTCTAGTTATTACTCTTCAGTCTTTTTCAAAACATTGTATTGCTTTATTGCCGAATATGAAAAAAACTCATGTTTGTTTTAAAATTAAAAGCTGTTTTAATTAAAGAATATTAAGCTGTAATTTTCACGATAGAAAAAATCACGCTATATTGAAACTTACTTACAAATATCATTAATAGATTAAACAAATAAAATTAATAGATTAAACAAATATCATTAATCGATTAAACTTTTCCTTTTATTTATTTTCAATCGAATACAAGTCTGATTATTATTTTGATGGAAAGAAAAAAAGGAAAATATTTTAATAAATCTAAACACGTTCAGAGTTTCAATAAATAAAGAAAGAACTTATTTGTTTCATTTAGTGACATAATAGTTAACTGAAGATGGTAATAATTTTGACGGGCGAAAAAGATAATATTAAAATCAATATGATTATACATTACATATGATATCATTTTCAACAAACTATTATCATTCTCATTAATGGCATTTCAAACAAAGGGCCTCCCAATTTTTTAATACTTGATTAGATGCAATTATAAATTGCAGTGTTAGGATGACCTGAGACCTACAAGTTTCATTTCTCTGTTACAGATATTTACGCTGTGAGATTCTAAAAAGGACAGCTGTTATGAGCGTGCCTCAGAAGTAGATATCCGCCATTGAATTCCTGGTAAAACTGCATTGAGAGTGTTGACGACTATGTAGAAAATAAATTCTAAGGCACAAAAGGGCAATTTTTTTAATGGTACATCGTAGCTCTTCTACTTTTTAATTTTAAAAATAGAAAACATTTATTTTTGGAACTATTCTCCTTGATTTATGAGTTGAGCAACGAGGAGGGATGTTTGCAGGAGGTCAACCTAGTAACTATAAAGTATAAGAAATAAAAACCATTACCATAAATTTTGACATGCTGATAGAATCTTTATTTATGACTTATTACATTTATAATCATTAGAATTGTATTGATAGAATAGAAACACAAGAGAAACACAATCTAGATAAATCTGTAAACTCTGATCTCTAGATATTGTTGCCCTACAACCCGAGAGGTTGATCGGATTAAACATTATTTTGTATCATGGCTCTTATATCGGCAACACTAAAATAACCTGAACCTTGATAGGACTCAACTACGCACATAAACCCTATGCTCCGCCAACCGTTACTGTCCACGTCAATCACATAAACATAAATATTTTTTTTAATATTCAAGTTATTATCCTTTCAGACGCCCCTTCCTTCAAACTTTCTCGATTCTTGTCATCATAACGCACGACAAATGATGGCCCCCGTTGTCACACACCAAAAACTTACGACTTTCTCCCAATTTTTATATTCAGTAATAAATGGTTGTTGGTTTCCATAGAAGGCACCCCACTTTTTCGTGAGCTCCGCCCGTATGACATTGATGTGAAGGTTATGCGTTTGTAGCTGCACGTCATAGAATCGCAAGACAGTCAGCGTATCGATTGGTGAGTAGCAGTCGTAGCAGTCGGGAAGGGATTGTTTGAACGATGAAGGGCGTGTGAATAAAAAAAAATGCGGTTGGTACAGAAAATAGAGAGAGTAGGAGGGATTGTGAAAATGAAAATGTGTAGCGATAGCTAGAGAGAAGAAGTGAGAGGAAAATAAAGTTAATTAGAGATAAACTAGGATTTATAATTTATTTCAATGACATGTAGATAATATTAGATAGATAGATTAAGAAATATGAATTATGTAAGGTTATGGTACAAAATATCTGATCATAAAGAACGTTAGTTAAATTCAATACACTAATCACTCTTTACTTCTACCATCGTCTATGTCCTCTCTCTCTCTCTCTCTCTCTCTCTCTCTCTCTCTCCTCTCTAAGTCTATGTAGATCTACATATCTATCAATCTATCTATCTATCCATATATATATATATATATATTTATATATATATATATATATATATATATATATACATACAGATATATGTGTGTGTGTGTGTGTCTGGTCACGAATAGGCTCCTATATGGTTGAGTATTATAGAAAACTGATCACATATAATGGTAAAAGATGTATCGAGACATAGGAATGAGTATGTTTGACCTGGCAGAGCGGTGGTTCATTAAAATTGTGGGGTCTGTGTTCGCGCTTGGTCCACAAAGTATGGAAATAAAAAATGAAAAAAATGAAAAAAAAAAAAAAAAACGTTTATAGGGGTTTTTGATATAGATGTACATAATCATACTTTGATAAGTATGATTAACTTAAATAGGGATGGTATTATAAACTTGTGGTGTCTGCGTTCGCGCATGACC
>NC_136490.1:104839292-104854292 GCF_053919585.1 Euprymna scolopes
ACAAGTATTTTGGAAATAAATGGATTTATTAGAAAATTGTAAAAATATAAGCGAACGATAAAAGTAAAAATTTAGCTGAGGCATGACAAAAGTAATGGCTAATAGAAAACTTCAATTATAATCCAAAAAGCCACAATTAAATGTTATGTTCATGATTTATTATATTATAAGATTAAGGAATTTAAACCATAAGCTGGCTTACTTATATTAATGAACGTATTTTTCCATGCAAATATAAGTTCCATGATTTTTATACGCGAGAAAATATAAACAATACTAAAATAATATATTAAAAAAAAATGATCAGGACAAATATATAATATTAAAAACCATGTATAAAATTCTTGGGTCCATTGTTGCAACTAATTATATAAAGATCAAATATTGATAATAACTATGTAAAATGATATATACAACAATTAAACCAATTAATTGTTAAATAAGAGACAAAACAAATTTATTTTTACGTCCAAAGAATACTGTGTATATTTGGAATGTTATATGACCAACTTTTGCCTTATATGATTATAAATATAAGGAGAATAATAATTATATTTGCTTTAATATGTTTCTATCATGAATTAATAAAAAATGTATTTATTTAAAAAAAAACCGTTATTTTCTATTGGATTTTCCAAACAAAACAAAACATTAATGGACTATTCCATTTTTTCATCAAAAAAATAGATGGACCTATAGTATACTCGGCCGGAAAAGGAAACACATTTATAAACAGGCAAAATATGTTTGGCCGGATTAATCGTAGTGTAGAGGTTGGGATTTCAACGTAAGCCGTCAAATGTGTGTAACATTTGCTTTTATAAGTATAATCGCAACGAAATACCATATATATATATATATATATATATATATATATATATATATATATATATATATATATATATATATACCTAAGGATCTATCGATTAATCTATCTATCCATCTATCTATCTATCTGTCTATCTATTTTTCTCAAAATATTGGTATTAGAAGCCAATTTCTTGTATTTAAAAATTATTCAAAACAAAATTTGTATTACACTCAATCATAAATATGCAAGCGACCACGTTAATGTTAACTAAATTTCATATGGTTTTAGAAAACGTGAGTTAATAATTTCTTATTTTTTATGGTTCCTGGTTAATTACTTCTTTTTTATGGATGATTAATTTCATTTAATTATTAAGCTAAATAATACATTTGCGTAGTTTCTACATTCAAGATAATTCCGCGTAGGATTTAATATAAAAAATTTCTCACTATATATATATATATATATATATATATATATATATATATATATATATATATATATATATATGTGTGTGTGTGTGTGTGTGTGTGTGTGTGTGTGTGTTTGTGTGTGTATGTGTGTGTGCCTGTGTGTCGGTAATGCTCACTAGCATATTTGAAAGTGATAAACAAACAACCATTAACGTATTAAGGGATGTTCTTTGCGTAAACAAATGGAGATTGGCTTTGGGGAATTGTTAATATTGTTAATTCACATCGCAAAGCTTCAACCCAAACGATTAGCGTTATCTTTAGAAGTGATGACTGTCCTCCAGGCTTTCAAAAATTACAAACCTGGTTCGAGGTAGTTGTATGTCTAGCGTCACTGAGGAGCTGGAATACTACGCAACAGTACTGTATGTGTATGACTATATATATATATATATATATATATATATATATATATATATATATATATATATATATATATATGTGTGTGTGTGTGTGTGCGTGTATGTATGTATATATATATATTAATATATATATATATATTAATATATATATGTGTGATAATATGTGTTAATATATATATATATATATTACTATACATATGTAGATATATTTATATATAAGTGTGTATACATATATATATATATATATATATGCATATATATGTGTATATGTATATGTGTGTGTATGTGTGTGTATGTGTGTATGTGTGTGTGTGTGTGTGTGTGTGTGTGTGTGTGTACTGTCCAAAAAGTAACTGAAGTGTTTTGAACACAAATAGATCCTTTATTATTTACTAACCTACGTGCCCTGCGCGACCGGATGTTTGGACGTGTGAGTTTGCTCCCCCCCGCCAAAAAAAAAAAGTTGAAGGAAAAGTTGAAGTACGTAGACGCGCAGGCAGGAACCCGTAATTGTTCTCAAGTTCTCACCTACAGTTTCATTTGGTGCCTTTAAAGAATAGGATAACGATGTTCTCATTCAGGCATAACTACATGGATCGTCTCGGTCCCTACATGTACTGGCTTGTCTTACTTTTTTCATTCGGCTATTGGCTTACGTCAACTATCTTATAGTTGTCAGTATTGGTTTGCAAGTTCTGTTTCATTCGGCGTATTTGTTATTGAGCGTGTTTTTATGGTCATAATAACTGGTTTTAAAATATGAGGAATACATACCTACGTAATATTTCTTATTAGAATTTTCATTGGTAAATATTGTGGCCTAGTAAACTATGCTTTTTTTAGATATTTATTTTTAAGTGGGCAGAGTGTGGGGGATCGACAGGTGCATTTATCTTGCTCATTATTAGTATTTTTGTTTTTATTTCTATTGAGGTTGACGTTATCCGACTGATAGTTAGGGAATCGGACCTTGGTTTAACCACTAAGGTGGCTGTCCTATCAGCAGGTGCAAAGTAATACGGCTGCGGTATTGTCATTGAGGTGAATGGATTCTGGACTATGGTTGGGCATCTCGATGGTGTATTAGTTAGTAATTGTTACAGCTTTTCCTTATCATGCGCTACAAAAGAATATGTTTTTTTTTCGGGTTATTTTTCTCTCTTACTTTTCCTCTCTGGCTGCTTTAAGCAAGTTTGTGGAACTATTCCACAAACTCCTAAAAAAACGCCATGAAAATGTTTCCAGACAAAAACACATGATTAAACCCAGATCTTAAACTTCCAAGGTTAAACCCAGCTACCATGTCTCCTCCAACATCAGGGGTCCACGTTCCAACCATCCAGTGGTTAAGGCCAAATTAAAGGAGACAAAACTAGACTTATTAAATTAGCATTGGACCGACTACTTCCCACAAAGAGTTATGAATTAACCTTACAAAGCTAGACTTATTACTCCTAAGTTAAATTAGCATTGGACCGACTACTTCCCACAATGAGTTATGAATTAACCTTACAAAACTGGAACTAACTTAACATCGAAATCCGACCTCCAAGAACGCCATGGGCTCGGAATATATGCATACATTAAAAATGGGTTTCGCTGTATTAGGAACATCTCCAGAAAAGATCCTATATTACTCTCTATATAGTTCAGGTTACACTTGCTGACACGGTTGCAATTATATTTGGCCCTCATCGCCCTCAAAACAGCGGAGTTTCTATCTTTAATATCATATTTAAGAAAATTGACCAAATCCTATCTGCTCATCTTTCTGCTAACATTCACGTCTGTGAAGAGTATAATGTTTACAATGTGAAAGGGTTAACACACTCAAACAAGCAGATGATGAGAGGGAGATTCTGTCACGATTTATCCATTGCTTATGACTAAGGATAGGACAACAACAGATTATTTTCATTCTTTTGACTCTCTAATGTGTATCCGATAATATATCATATGCTTTTATATAGAATGATGTGGTTCTAAGTTGATTATTTGTATCTAACCGTGTCTGATATACAATCAAGAGTCAAAACAATAAAATATATGCGGTTTCATAGCCGTATTTATGACCTAACTCAGATTGATCGCGAACACGCCTGTGTGCCCGATACTGACTGTCAGTACGCTAGCCTTCTAGATCTTTTCTTAATAAATTACACTGAGCTATGTTCATCTTTGGTTCTGTCTCCACTAGGATCTTTCGACCACTCTGTTGTATCATTGTATATAAAAACAAAATGTAATAAGCCCTCAGACGTACCGCTTCATCGTGCAGTAAACCCTACTCTATGGCTGACTGGCATAGCTTCCGTTAATTTATATCAGATCTACCTCAGCGTTCCATGTTTAAAAAGAATGTTTCCTCTATTGTATAAGACCTGGACTAATGGTAAATTGTGGGTATATACCATTTCACCCACTAGATAAAATCCAGTAAAACCTGCTGCTGCCATTGCGTACAGAAACTTATTTTTCATTGCTTCCAAAATAACAGATGTACTGAGACTAAAGCCGCTTTGAGGACTGCCAGCAACTACTGTAAAAAGTAATAAAGACCGCGAGAAAGTGGTATGCTCAGTCCGTCAAGTCCGAACTGGCTGAGCAGCGGCTTGGTTCGTACCAGATATGGCGAATACCAAACAGGAGTCTAAACAGAAGCGTGTACTTTATTCCAAATAACAGCCATCGACATGAGTTTAATTCGTCTGCATCAGACAAAGACAAACTCTTTGCCAAACATTTTGCAGCGAAGTCTTCCCTATGCGATTGAGGCCGAAGACTCCCGGAGTTCCTTCTGTATCAGAAAATACCCTATACGACATACAAATAGCTGTGTGTGAATTTGCCAATTAATCAAAAAGCTTGATTCCAGTAAAGCAACTGGTCCCGAAAGCATTCAAATTATAGTTCTACACATTTTCTACAAGAAGTAGCTCCCATACTTGCAAAGCTGTTTAAGCGTTGTCTTAACTAGAACTTCTTCCCTACTCCCTAGTTAATTTCATCGGTTCGCCCTGTGTTAATGAATTCAGGTCATCGGTTATCTACCTCTCAATACATACCAAACGGTCTTCTGTGCGTCATGAGAAAGTTACTGGAATATGTGTTTAATAGAGAAGTAGTCAACCACCTCAGCAAAAATAACCTTCATAGTGACATGCACTATGTTTTCCGTTCTGCTAGATCTACAGTGGATGTGGTTGCGGTCTTTCTCATTGTACTAGCGAAACTGTCGACGAGGGTTTCCTTTCTAGGGCAATTGCTCTTGACATATTAAAGGCTTTTGATAGGGCATGACATGGAGATCTACTTCACAAGATCTCTAGCCATGGGAAAGCTGGAAATGTCTGTCCATCATTAAATCATTTCCCTCTGATAGGTTCATATAAGTAGTGGTTGATGTGCAGAAATCAGAAGCTAATAGTATTAATGCTGGAGTCCCTGATGGATCCATTCTTGGTCCAACCACGTCTACCGAGATACAGAAGCTATTTACATTTTTGGTACATCATAACAAGTGTGTTGATTTTTAGGGGATTCATGTTATTGTTATTGAGCTGATACATTTATACAGTTCTTGTAAACACATAGGAGAGGAGATACATTATTTGAGGGTGGGGGTTATACAAAGTTCATTAAAGAAGATGACAAAACAGATTTATCTTCTTGGTTGTAAGGACGACACAAATACAACCAGTTACAGAATAATAAAGAATTTCTTCATTGATCTGTCGGCCGAGTGATGATGTAAGGAATTAAAACTTGTTTGACTACAGGGTCTACCTTTCCTCCCCTTTTCTTTCAAGGGGATCAGTTCCGAAAAGTCGACCCCGACTCTCGTTTTTACCTAACTCTATCACTGTGACTGTGCTTGTCAGATTATTTCCCTAACTTTGAACCTAATCTGAATATATTGAGAATTGTCTTTGTTTATGGCGTCGGAAGTGTGCTGTTCACTAATGTGACAAAAGTTCAGATGGATTTTACATATATCTGTCCAACCACACTTTTGGCAAACAAAGAATTCCCATTTTAATTGTTCAATATCTAAAGTATTTTTTATTATTATTTATGGACTCGCATTGCCCATTTTTAACTGACATATTTAATATCTAGATATTACTAAATAAATTAAATATCGATCGCATTCCCAGCATCTAAATACACGATTTTCTTGCAAAAAATTATTAAATTTAGAACGTAAAATATTGAAGCACTAAAGAATGTTTTAAAAAGTTCGATTTAAACTCATATAATTTATTCTTAATGCTGCAATATTGTAAGTTATGAATTTATTATATTTTTTACTAGAATATCTTATCTTTTTCTTTTCCAGTTTTAAGAATTAGTTTGTTTACTTTTCTATTTTTTATTTTATCCAGATGATTTTTCATGCCTACATTTTCAACGATATATATATATATATATATATATATATATATATATATATATATATATATATATATACACTTGTGCCCGATATTATTCATACCCCTCGGATCTTTGAGATTTCTATAAGAATATTGCTCAAACCAGAAGGTAGACAATATTAAAGGAATTTCAAACAATAAATCAAGCATAAGCATTTAATTTAAACTCAACAAATAAATAAATTATGCAAGTTTGAAACATTATACAAAGAAAAACAATAATGGCACTAGTTCAAAATTATTCATACCTCTCTTACTAATAGTCAATAGCATGCCATTTATTCTTAATAACTGCCTGTAACCGTTTGGGATATTTATCAACAAGGTTTTTACAAGCATCAACACTGATTTTTGACCATTCTTCAATGCAGTAGTTCTCCAAATCCCTCAAATTTCTAGGTTTCCGCTTTTTAACCTCAGTTTTCAATATGTGCCAGAGGTTTTCGATAGGGTTCAGGTCGGGACTCTGGCTAGGCCATTCCAAAACATTAATTTGATTATCCTCAAACCATTTCTTGACTATTTTGGCAGTATGTTTTGGATCATTATCCTGTTGAAGGACCCAGTTTGGTCCTAAATGGAGCTTCTCCGCATCCTGTCTAATGTTTTTCTGGAGTATCTCCAAATATTGCTCCTTCTTCATGGTTCCATCTATCTTGACCAAACTACCTGGACCACTAGCTGAAAAGGAGCCCCAAAACATTAGGCTACCACCACCATGTTTCACCGTGGGTATGGTGTTCTTTGGGTTTTAAGCTTCTCCTTTCTTCCTTCAAACGTAAGAAGCATCCATATGGCCAAACAATTCAATTTTTGTTTCGTCAGTCCACAAAATACTTGAGAAAACGGACTCTGGAGAATTCACATGGGTCCTAGCAAACTTTAGACGTGCTGCAAGGTGTTTTCCGGTGTGCAATGGAGTCCTTCTTGGTCTTCTTCCTTTCAGACCATTTTCATGCAGAGTCCTTTGCAATGTTTGCCTTGATATTTTTATGCCAGAAGACTCCAGATTTTCTAAAATGTCCTTATTAGTGGTGGTTGGATTTGAATTAACACTTCTTACAATATTCCTGGTGGCTCTAGCAGACAGTTTCCTTTTCCTTCCTCTACCAATCAAGTTGTTTGTTGTGTGGTGGCTCTGGAATTTTTTGATGATGCTCTGTACTGTTGCTGTAGGGACCTCAAATTTCTTGGAAATTGACTTGTAACCTAAACCATCCTTATGTGAATTCACAATTTTAGTCCTAAGATCATTACTAAGCTCTTTTTTCTTCCCCATTCTAATAATTTTTATTCTTTTATTGGTTTTCAGTTGATATCATTTTAATTTCTGAAAAATGCAAAAAACGAAATGAAATTAATCAAAGGTTGTATAAAAGCATTCAAAATAAGAATCAAACAGGAAACAAACAGTCAGAAACTCGATTAATACTGAAAAAATAAGGGGGTATGATTATTTTTGAACATTGCAGATTTTATAAATAGCTGTATATTTCTTTTATTACAAGTATCCCGAGATTTTAAAATGACGAAAATGATCAGAAGAGGTTTATTAAGAATATGTATCAATATGGACGTAAACAATAAATTCTTACAAAAGTTACACCTAATAAACTCAATTTTCAAGGGGGGTATGAATAATATCGGGCACAAGTGTATATATATGTATTAATATAATAGTGGAAGTGTCTGTCTGTCTGTATATATGTCTGTGTGTGTATGTATTCACTTTTGAGTTAATTCATCACGTTTTTTTTCCTTTTTTTCTTAGGCGCGTCCGCCTCAATGATTCGAATTCGCCCCCCCCCGTTTCAAACTTTTGGGGGAGTTTTCAAGCACAGGGGCACCGCCAGACCGTTCGTATTGCATCACGTTCATTATTTTAATTGTTTTTTTTACACGATTTTTTAAAATAGTTTTGCCATTGTTTGTTTTTATTATATTTTAACAGGATTATGACTTCGCTTTGTTTTCATTTTACCTCCCCAACAACTCACGCCTCTAAAAATCAGGGCAATGCCGCCCCCCCGCTAGTATATATATATATATATATATATATATATATATATATATATATATATATATATATACATATATATATATATATATCACGGATTGCAATATTTAATTTTCTTCTGCTTCAAACATACGTTATTTCACATGCATTGTTTAGTATATTTAATAAAGTCAAGTTTTACTATGAGTCGAATTGTATCTCTTTCTTCTCAGGAAATAATAAACGTATTTAACTAGTTAATTATTTGAAAACGAATCAACAATATGTTTTATTACTTTCAACGCGTAAACGCACAACTTTTCGTTTTGAATTTTTTTTTTTTATATTGAACGTTGTTCAGTATAAATTATCTGTTCCTAAATTTTCTATATTTTAATAGAATTTTTAAAGGTTTCCTATGTTTTTTTATATATATTTTTTTTTTTATTACCTGCAATTTTTTATTTTATTACCTGCAGTTTTAGTATTTGACAGATCTTGCTTGCTAGAACCTCGGCGATGACGCCCTTTTTCCACCTCACAGGCGTTAATGACATATATAACGAAGGCTGTGGTCAAAACTACTAAATAATAGTTGTTTTGTCAGCTGGTGATTAACGGTAGCCAGAGTCAACGGAAATAACAGAAAATAGTCCCCCCCACACACACAACTGCTGTACTAGCCAAGAATCATCAGCGTCAGTAAGTTCCAGAATGATCTAGCAATTTGTAGCACGTACCTCTTTGTAATCACTCCAAACTAACAGTAATAGCCAGTAACCTATATATTGCTGACAATGATAAGCTTCCGCTAGCTCCCACTACCTGACAGTAGAAGCAATACTATTTCATTTCGGTCATATGTATTAGAAATAAATGTTAAAATCCAAAGTTAAATAAAACGTAAACATCGCCATACCAAGAAGCCATTAATTTTAAATCCTTATATTTCTCTTAAGAAGAGGAGAATATGTCAGGTTTTATATACACAACAACGGTGACATTCAGGACATTAACTTAAATCTCAAAAAGAAAAAGAAGAGAAGATACATTATGCATTTTTTATTAGAAGACTGCTCAGTGTTTATATATCTAAGCTACGCTATGAAATCGGGGATCGAACACCAAACTTTTAATCACGAAGAGAGTAAGTACACATGTACTCTATTGACCAGAAAGACAGGAAGAATAATGAAACGAGGCATTAAACGTGGCTGAAACGAAAACGATAGAATAATCTGATTCGTGAAGCTGCGTATTTCAGGGGGAAGTGAACGTTGTATTTAAAAAGGAAATTCTCAAAAGAATCGTTTGATAGTTGAGAACGGGGTGAGAGAAGAGAGGGGGAGAAAGATTGTAGAATAAAGATACAGAGTTTGGGGGAAGGTAATGGCGAGTTGGCTAGTGAATTAGAGTGGAATGTAAAAGAGGGATAAAGATCAAAGGCAGCGTTTTGTGGAGGCAGAGGCAAGAGATAAAGCTTGGTAGCGGTCGGCAGCGGAATTGGAGCGTGCACGTGTTAAGAACGCGGGAAAGTGAGTGGACAAACATTAGAATTTAGCAAAAATAAAAGTGAAAATACAAACGTTGATTAGAGAAAGAGAACTCGTTGGCGATTGGCTGGGGATCACGAGAGGGGGAGGCTTACAGAAATATTGATTAAGAGAGAAAGGTGTATAGATAGAGGGGGTATTGATGAAAAGTAGTAGCAGGAGAAAGCGAAAGTTACAGAATAAATTTAAGGGCAGGGGGAAAAAGTGAACGCAATATCCAAAACTAAACCAACTGAGAGAGATAGCCTAGCAAAGAAGAATATACTAACTGAGACAAAAGAGTATCTAAGTGAGCGTGAAAGGAGAATAAAGTGTCAGAGAAAGGAAAAGAGAGAGAGAGAGAGGGAGAGAGAAAGAGAGAAAGAAAGAGTAAAAGAGAACGATAAAAATGTGAGAAATTGTTAGAAAAAAATGGAAAGAAAGAAACATTGTACAGGCAATGGCTATTTTTGTTTGCTTTTTTCAGTATTTATGCAGAATACGGACAACATTATCGTCGACATACTCCGGTCTGATTACGTAAACCGCCTGTATGTACGGAATGAGTATTGCCTCGTCAATTATGAACTTTCTGAACGAAAACATTTTCTTACCAGAAACAATGTCAAATTTTTATCACATTAAAAGCAATCAAATCATATTAAAATCGAAAACATTAATAACATTGTGATGTTAATACAAAGAAGGTGTGCGGCTATTTTTATTATTATTATTATTATTATTAAGAAAGCCATATAAAACATATCGAGAGGGAACTATTATTACTATTTTGTACTTTCATCTAGGCTGTTGCGATGTGATTAGCTGTGAGTTTCCGAACTTCCAGGTGGTTTCGATAACCTGTCTTCACTATGCTGACGGTAACTTTACATGGGAAATGCAGACATTTTCATCCATCTTATACTTTTAGTCGACATCTCTTAGTTCATTAATTATGTGTTTCGGAATTTTTCCGGTGGTTTCCTTAAGCTAGCTGCAATATGCTGGCAATAAGACGTACTTCTTTAGTCATAGCAAATATTTCGCTGTTACCAAATGTACGGAAATATCATGGTTACATCGTGGAATTGTATGCTAAAATATCAAGTGTAATAACCAAACCAGAAGCCAAGTCTATCAGCTGGCACTAACTTATCAGTGGAGAGGTTGAACTGGTCACAATATATCGTCTTGCTGTTTTTTTTTCAATTAATCTGAGAGGAAGTAGTTATGGTGGATAAATAATTGGCCATAAACGGGTTCGCTTAGGAGATTCTTTTTAAATGTCATCATACACATGCCATCATGTAAATTGGATTAGAGTAAATAATAAAGATGAATATGACGAGTATGGAGATGAATAGAACGCCGATAATCATGTTGGTGATGATTATGACCCCGATTTCAATCATGATAAAGATGCCAATATTTATCACCATGACGATGATGATGGTGATGAAGATGAGGACGACGACTATAATGATGATTAAAATGGAAATTATGATTAGAAATCTGAAAAGGGATGGCGATTATGACGCTTATGAAAATGGTGACGATTATGGTGCTGCCAATGATAAGAATCACGATATAATGATATACGTATGATTTTTTTTAAAATAGTGATGATAATAATGAACATAACTATGTCTTAAACTGTTATTCTAAAAGTGTATGATAAATACAGAGTCAGAAATAACAAAATGCGTGACAGATGTAATTATAAATACATATAAATGCAAACGTTAATAATTATACTATTAGTAATAGCAACACGAATAAAATAAAAATGAGAGAAGATCAATTCTGTTTGTATAAAAAAAAAACTATTAGAACGGTGCTGCATGGAAAGATTAGAATAATATTTTTATCTGAAAAGAATGCTACATGCACAAATGAGAATCAATCGCAACGATATATAATACTGCTAAAAATCGATGGTTGCAGTGTTATTGCAAAGCCAAAACGAAATCGCAAGTATTGTGCTGAATAGCGCAGATGACGATAAATATTTTATTTGAAAATAAGATAGTAAGAGACAGTATCTAGATGAAGAATAGCTACGTATGAAACAAAACACAAGAAGGAAATTATATAGAAACAACAGAATGTATACCAATACATTATCGTTTTGTGTAGCTTACTTGCCATATCTAGATTTTCAGCCTGCTATTAAGATTCTGAGCAGTCACAGGTAAATAATATATATATATATATGCGTGTGTGTGTGTTTGTGTGTGTGTGCGTGGGTGTGTGTGTGAAGAGAGAGAGAGAGAGACAGAGAGAGACATCCACACACACACATTACTGTTTCGCTGCATGGCAGTTCATTGGTGCGTCTAACTAGCACCAGTTTAAAACAAACAGAATGCTACGAAATAAAGCTTTTTAAGTGGCGGATGAAATCAGTGACGTCAGGACTCTACCTAAGGACTGTTGGTGGCTCAATATATAATCAACTAGATGCATTAGTGTGCCGTTGGACTATACGCCATCGGTAGCCAGGAATTGAAACTATAATCATCTAGTTAATAGTCGTCAGGTCAAACTTCTTTCTTTTGGGATCGCTGCCCCTAAACGGCCTCATAAAATACCCATTCATATACATCCTGGCCCACTGCTTTTACAGTGTTCGACCTGCTTGTTTATTTACAAACAAATAGAGAGATTTTCGCATAACCGCTAATCAAACCGAACGTGAAATCATTTTACAACAGTGCTCTACCCAAGGAAAGGGTAGTAACATTCAGCCATCCGCATACAGTACTATTCACTGTATCACAGATATTCATTGCGGTTATACTAGCACCCATCCTAAGCCAGGGATAAAAACTAAATATATCTAGTTGATTGTTGGCAGTTCTAAGCTACGGCCAATGAGGTTGGTGCTCGTAAACTCGTCAAATGCCCACCTCTTTTACAGTGCTTAACCTTTTAGTCTGTTTACAAAAAAAACAAAAAAAAACAACGAAAAACAGATAATTGTTCGAGTATCTAAGAGTATATTATTCTCTCAACATCAATCTCTCTCTCCTTCAGTTCAGGTCAAATATAATGAAACTCAAGCAAAATATGTAAAATATAAGGAATATTACAAAGAGAGCAATAAGGAAAACAAAAAAAAAACAAAAAAAAAACTGTAAAAGGCATTTTTATATGTTGCACTTTTCACAGTTTGTATGTAAAAATAATTGATGACATTGTTTATTTTTATATTTTCCATATACTACTAATAAGAATAGAGGTTTTGCCCAATTTTCTAGGACATAGTTCATACACAGACAGAGACACACCCACACTGCCTTATTGCCTCAAACACATGTGTCTTTGTCCCCAAACCGAACCTTGGCTCTCGCAATAACACAAGCAGCTTTAGCAATAACAAAAACGGCAAAATGATCTTTTACAGTTAATTTCATAATTTTGTGTTTTAAATATCTAAGATATGCATAAAACATTGACTGCGTTCACATGTATGATTGAGCAAATTTAAAAGGAGTTTCGTGGAAAACATAATTTATTTAAAGTTTATGTAAAATTGTTAAATCTTCGTTTAATTCTGGCTAGGATAATTGTGTTTTATCTACTTTGATACTAAATTCAACCTTTTATGTAGACGATTAGTAAAAGGAACTTTTTTTATTCCGGCTTTATTCCAGATTATCCGTTTATTGGAGAGACTAAATATACCAAAATTTTAAACCGACCTTTTTTCCTAAAACTGTTCGTCCACACAGGCAACTGAGCTGAGTCAAATTTTAAATCAGTTCCTTAATGTACATTCACCCGCAAAATATGTTAATGGCTGCAGTGAGATAACATCTTACCTAGGATATTAGAAAAAAGCCTAAAGCCGTCTATCATTAGAAATATCTTGACTAACGATGCAAAAATTCGATACCTTGCACACGACGAGTAAAATAACTAGAAACCATACTTATCAAAAAACTACAGCACCTTTTAAACCAGATCTCATTTAACACCGGGGCAAGTATACTAACAGTATTTAACACCTAAGAAAAAACTAAATGAACAAACTATAAAATAAGAAAATTGAAATCCAAAATGGAAATAATTCGCCCCTAACTGTCCTGCACCCAAATTTATAACCAATAAAAATATAGAAAAATAAACCCCAACAACAATCGATCCTGATTATACTCGTACTACCGATAAAAAGCGTTTGAGAAGAATATGTAAAAATAATTTCTTTTGGACGCCATGTTATACAACATGCTAAAAGAATAACTCTGTCGTTTAAATCAGACGCTGCCAATATATATATATATATATATATATATATATATATATATATATATATATATGGTGTGTGTGTGTGTGTGAGTGTGTGTATGGATATGTTCAGATATATCTAACTGATGAGCCCAAATGAGTGCGATCTCGAGTCTTTGACTCCCGGTTTGTTGGCTGTCATGGCTCTTGTGGACTACAACTTTTTGGCTGCGGAAATAATTATATATATATATATATATATTGCCAAAATGCCTTTAGAATTAAAGCTACGATGAGGCTTGCCAGTACCCGGCGCGTGATATTTGTGGAATGCTAGGCGCTGTATCTGTTGGAAACGAGTCCTGCATCTGATATCACGGTTAGTCGTCTTCACCCTACCTTGATATCAGGGCAAAGTTTTTTTCTGCAGAAGACAGTGGGTAAATGCATGTCTCCCGCATTTTAAAGTAAGTCAAAAATAAGAATCAGAAAAAATGTGCAACTGTTTGTAAATATCACGTAACAACAAATTGCCGGCAGAAATTATCGGATATTTTAGAAAAATCCGCAGTAATTTATCGATTTTTTTTCTTTTTTGTATCAATTCTTTTAAGCATTTCTATATTTAATTGTATATTAGCAATCATGGGCACACTAAAAGAAAATTGTTTGTTTGTTTTTCAAATAATTGAAATTAGTGATTTTCGTAGAAATAATGAAAATTTGTAATTTTTTTGTTGCTAATCTGAAATTATTATTAACGAATTTCAAACTTCCAAACACAAAAAATGAAAAATTAAACACATTCACAACTGGGATTTTCAATCTATAAATCGGATACGTACACAGTTGTTGTTATTGTTGTTGTTGTTGTTGTTGTTTTCAAATATTCTCATCCTCCCCACAATTTAGTGTATTATGTTTGATTCGGCTGATTATTTTCAGCATATTTGTACATATAAATATAGTAGGGGTGTTGTAGGCAAAAAATATACGAAATAATCGATTAGGAAAAAATAAAAGAATTTTTACTGTTATAAATGGAATTTTTGTCTAAAAAAATCATTGCAGATTTTGTATTGATTGGAGAATTACTTGATATTAGGTAGATTTTCAAAGAGAGACTCATCCAAAAATACTAACACCCTCCTTCCGTTTTTGCC
>NC_136490.1:104859292-104864292 GCF_053919585.1 Euprymna scolopes
ATTAAAACATGTTCAATAAAACTTTGAAAAAGAGTTAAAAACCTATTAAATTTTAAAAGGAAGCACAAAATAAGTGGATAGGACTTAATCCGTGGAGTTTCAAACAAATACTTTCCTCCTCATCAGAGGGTAGGATTTAGCAAAATATATACGCACACTGATGAAAGTATAAAAATCACGTCATTTAATAAATTATTAAACTTTTAGTGAAGGCATCGGGAATGTGTTTACTAATCAAAATGACAAATGGTAAAAAGGCGTAATATATACATGTGCATGTTATTTAGACGAATATATGGCGAATCTGATATATTATAGGAACAGTTTGTGGGATTAAAAAGGTAGTAGTATAATATGAAGTGAAAGGAGTTTAACGCAGAAAGATGATCAAGGAAAGAAGGTTTATTAAAAGAAACAATAAAGAGAAAGAAGGTTATTGACAATAATCATGATCAGACGAATAGGATAATAGAGAAGAAATCGAAGCAAAGGAGAAATTTTAAAGAGAGAAAAATTGACGAATAAAAACTACCACTACGTGCATTATGTGAGCAATTACAAAAATAAGTGAAATGGTGAGGATAAATTGAGGACAAGAAGAAAAAGACGAAATTCATAATTAGATACTATGTTATATACGTTTACACATACGGAATAAGAGAGTAAAATGAATAAAAGATGAGAACAAGAATCAAGTTATTAAAGAAAAAATAAAAGAAATAAATGTACGAAATCTAATTGACCTTATTAATTAACTTTATACATAAAAGATTAGAACATTATAGTTTAGTTTAAAAAGAAGCAGTAACACATGTGTAAAGAGAACTAAGAAAAGATAAGCAACGTAAAGGATTGAAATATAATATGCCCCTATTTAATCACAAGGAGAAATAAATAAATTTAGTTTAAATTATATTAGCAAACAACCCATTGTCTAAGTAAGGTAAAATACTATAAGGAAAATATAGGAAATTCAGACGCTAAAACATACAGTAAATAACGTGATCACATTATCTGAACGTAAGTGCAAGTTAAAGAGAAAAAGAGAAATACAGGAAAAAAAAAGACATACCAAAAACAAATAAAATACAGAAAAAGAGACAGAGATATATATAAGCAGTCAGAAATATCAAATAATATCTATACACGGTTTAATATCGAAAGTGAAAGTAGAGGAAGCAACTACATTTATAAGAACAGAAAAGCAAAGGTAGTGACACATAAATGCGCATACCCATACAGAAAACGCGAGCATGAATATAGAGATACGTATAAGCACACGCACACATGAACACGCACACATAAACACACACGCATAAACACGAACACATAAACAAGCACACATGTTATAAACGGGCCTATGAAAAAAAGTATGATTGCGATGGAAAAGTTCGTTTCGTCTCAGAAATTTCGTTTCGTCTCACTCATCAAAACGAAGTAGAGAGTTTGAGCCAACCGTCCGTCAGATAACGAACAAAGGCCGAACGGTTGCCTTTGAATTTATATCTTATCCGGCCCATCTCTAGTCAGCGAATCCAAAACTTCCAATAACCAATGCATTCATATGAGAGCGTAAGAGCGAAAGGGAGAGAGAGAAAGGAAAGGGAAGTGGGGGATTAGAATACGCGCCTTCTGACTTTCGCCTCATTTTTTTCTATCCTGTTTTCCGTCTATTTTTCGTTTCATCTCTGCGAATAGATTTATTTACGTGTTATTTATGATTTAGTCTTTTTATTTAGATTTTGGTTGTATTTTTTTGGTTCTGTTATATTTTGTGGACTTTGATATACAGAAGCGTGTGCGTACAAGAGATAGCAGTCCTCAGTACTTTTTTCAGTATTAGTTTCATATGAAGAAGCAATGCTTTATATTCATATTTACGTCTATTCTTGCATATTTATGATAATTTACGTACACAAACCAATCGACTAATATAGCATAGGGTGTATTTAGAGGGAAACGCATTTCTAGTTTTAGTAGAACATACTTATATAAACATGCAGTAAAGTATCCATGAATTTACAAAAATCAAAATTATCGTCCCTAAGTTTATTATTTATATAATGATGTAGAATTGTGTAGTCAGATCTATGAAGAGCAAGACTTTAGAATTTCAGAATAATAAACAGCTTATAAGGACGCTATATGAGAGTTATGATATCGGGATAAAAACGTAATAAAACAATTGAATCTTCTCGCTCACTAGCATAACTAAATATGTACATATATAAATAAGTAAAATTCAAAACGATATAATTTCCTGTATTATCAATTGGAGGTTCGCTAGCTCAGTTGGTAAGGTTTTATAATATTAAGATTGTCTGACCACAATGATTGTCTTTGAAACGAAGAAACAGCTACGTTTTGTTATATATATATATATATATATATATATATATATACATGAATTATATAAATATGAATATAAACAAATAATATATATATATATATATATATATATATGGAGTGAAGCATTATATGAGAACAATGTAATATGCATATATATATATATATTATATGACAAGCAATGTTATATATATATATATATATATATAAATTTAATTTCCTTTTATTAAATAATGGCATGTCTTGTTACGATGTCCAAATCGTTTCCATCATTATTGATCACATCAGGCAAGAAAAAAAGTCTAAAAAGTTATAACCTGAAAAACTATTTATAATTTTGGAAGAGAAAATATTGTTTATGTCTAATATATAGCATGGGTTAAATATCATTTTTTTTTCATAAAATCATTAAAAAAAATTAGTATGTTTTGTTTTTTTAATTTTCAGATTGTTTCTTGATAAGATTTCTTATGATCGTAACGGTATGCATATCCAAGCATAGCATGATTGCATTCACTTAAAGGAGATGAAAATGAAAAAGTTTGCCGTCTTCTATTGAGCACTATCAACGACCTCTGTGGAAATTCAATGATTTTAATCTTATAAATATATTACACCTGGAATATATATATATATATATATATATATATATATATATATATATATATATGTATGTATGTATGTATATATATGGGTGGGTGTGTTTGGGTGTGCGTGCGCACATATTTCCCATTTAAAAGTGAGAATGTGTGTGTAGGCACACTTTCCGCCTATTTACTTAATTTATTTTTTTATTTACAGACTTGAAATCTGGTATATGTTGCTATTCAGGCATAGGGAACACATTTTACCCGGTTTTTCCCCGGAAAAACGAGCTGCTAGAAGTCAGAGTGTAGAATTTTCTACGTCGACGTTTCACTTTTTTTTTTTTTTTAATTTTACTTCAGTAAGTTTTAAGAGATCAAGGGGATCCCTCCTGGAGGTGACACTTTATTGATGATTTAAATTTATATTCGAGGGATCTTTTAAGAATAGATACTATTTTCTTTATTGCTGCAATCTGTATTTCGTTACAGCTTGGTCTTCCAGGCATTTGCTTCTGAGTATCTTATGCGTATCTTATACGCATCCAAGCACATGATAATTTCCTTATATTAAGTAAAAGTAGGTTTTTAAAACTCTTTTAAATAGCTTCTCAATGTGTTCTAATATGTATCGTACTTGACACACTGCCTTTAAGCATTTGGTTAAGATCTTAGCTCGAACCTTTAATTTTTATTTTCTATTGACGAGAATTGAACGGGCAAGAAAAAAGAACGTAATACATGAATGCACATGTATCTGCGTCTGTCCTTTTTTATTACTTTATTTTATTAAATAATTTAACGTTACCTTTAATACCGACAATATTTCTGTTTATAAAATTGAGAATTCTGGATTAATTAAAATATAAACTTTAAACACGTATTTTTAAACCGGGTAACGCCAGTTAGTCCGCTGGTATGTATGCACACACACACACACAAACACACACACACACACACACGCACACACACACATCTACCTGCGTATGTGTTTGTTAATTAGCGTTATTTAAAAACATTTTTAGAATCATATATTTATATTATTCAATAAATGTCTTTACAAATGCTTTATTTATATTGATCTCATGACCCAAAAGATACCTATCATTTTCTATACAATCCATATTCATCAAGTATGAACGTAGTATGGCAGGTTACAACTATTAATAAAAAGTGCAACAATTTCTCTACGTGCTTATTAAGGTATATCATGTTATTAGAAAATGGCTGATCGACGTACAATGAAATATAGCGAGTTAAATGTTCATTTATATTTCACTATATCATGGCTCACATGTTAAATTAATTACTCATTTCGCATACCTTAAAAAAAATAAAATATTGATTTTCTTCAAACATTACTCGATCTAACAGATAAAGGATGTATAACATCCACCTTCTTCCAGTAATGTTTATAAATAAAAGAGTGATGAGAATAAGCGATGGTTACATCTGTTTACTACTGTTGAGTTCTAAAATTAGAAGCCTGTGTATATAATTGCACAGAGAGTGTTACTTATGTTATCTTCATGCATTTGTAATATATATTAAATAATACTTTGGTTATAAAAGAGTGTGTTTAATTATTAGGAAAATATTCAGTTAAATTGCCTATAAAAATAGACATATTGCTGCTCATATATCTACATGTTATCCCTGCAACTTATGTCCCCGATTGGTGTACCCTACTTAAAAGTTACACTGTCCCATGTTTGGAGTGACCATACATCTCTCCCTCACTCACTCCGTATATATATATATATATATATATATATATATATATATATATATATATATATATATATATATATATATATATATATATGCCAACGTAATTTAATAAACTTTTGAGACTCTAACTGTCATCCAATTAAATCAGCGGTCTTGACTATAAGGCCACACAGTATGGTTGTTTCTTTCAATTAATGAATTATTACATTTGGTGTAAAAGACTCTGGATAAGCTCATAAGTAACGTCAAAGGAAACATAAACCAACATTGATATCATACATAGAGTTTTTATAATTTCAGTAATAAAATGTTGAATTACTGTTATTTACTTCATACATC
>NC_136490.1:104869292-104881792 GCF_053919585.1 Euprymna scolopes
TTTTGCACAACACAAACCTCCAAACACTCGAGCAACGACGGGTACCCAGGATTGTTAAAATATAAGCATATACTATATTCTAATATTTGTGCATCTACTTATAGCCAATCATATAGAATTTTTTTTAGACAACGAAAATTTAGTTTAATTGATTCGAAACATCAAACAAATTTTATGTTGTATTAATATTCTTCGAAGACTGTGTTAAACGCGTTTTTAGGACAAATTTTAAAATTAAAATTCTATTAAGAATTATAGAAAAGTATTATATTAACATACACGATCTTATCTTCCTGATAAAACCAAAAGTTGTTTACAAATAACGGATTTTAAACGATTTTAGTAAGCTTTAGTAAAATAAATTTTCGATCAATTGGCGGATATATATATATATATATATATATATATGTATATATGTATATATATGTATATATATGTATATATATATATATATAGAATATGTGTATATATATATATGTATATATGTATATATATATATATATACATATACATACATATATATATGTATATATGTATATATATGTATATATATATGTATATATATACATATATATAAAATATGTGTATATATATATATATATATATATATATATATATATATATTCTTTTTTTTGTTGGTTGCCTGTCTATGTAACTATCTTTACCAGACTACACCCTCGATATTTGGATAAATCAACTTGATTTATATAGGAGTTCCACCTAAGGGCCACATTCGATTTTTCTTTAACGGGTAAAATTGCTTGTTAATTAATGGATGAACTACTGGAAATTTCCAAGCGTAAGTCAATTGTAATAGACTTTCTACGTATGCGCAACTATCCATTTATAAATGTAGCATCGTTTTTCTTTTTAACATTTTCTATGCGTATGGATGTGGTTTGCAGTTTTTTCCAATTTTGCTGGATTACTATAAGTTTGTTTTTTTTCGATCTCAGTTGATGGTACTCAAGTCATTTCTTTTACTTTTGATACCACACACTATACAGGGTACAATATAATAATCAGCATAATATTGTCTTCATATTAATAAATCTGAAATCTGCATGAATCGAAATATCGTATGTAAGCGTATTTTTCAACCGGGTACAACCTGACGGCCTGCTACTTTAGCATTATTTTGGAAAAAAAATATTTAAAAATGCATGTGTAAATAAGAAAATCACCTAAATTATAAACCCCGTTCGCGATGCTGTGTTGAATGAAAAATATAATAAAAAAAAGCATATGTACTAAATGAGTATTGTTTATTTTTATTATATGCACCAAGTAAATCTTTATATTTTTTCTAAATATTGAAATATAAAATTCTCTCCTTTATAGAATTAAAAAATAAAATAATGCCAGACTCTTAACACTTTATTTTTAGCACATTTACAAGACATGCACTATAGAGTTTAGAAGTTCTAAC
The DNA here is from genome assembly GCF_053919585.1 of Euprymna scolopes. Taxonomy (NCBI): domain Eukaryota; kingdom Metazoa; phylum Mollusca; class Cephalopoda; order Sepiida; family Sepiolidae; genus Euprymna; species Euprymna scolopes. The sequence continues at coordinate 104,870,722 of NC_136490.1, forward strand.
AGTCCCTTAAAAATATGCAAGATATTAAGCAATGCGTCCTTTATGATTGACTGTCATATAAAGGAAAAACATTTCAACTAATATTCATGGTTTTGTAGGGCAAGACAATGATCTATAATATTAGTCCTCGCGCGAAAGAGCAGGACACAACATATTTTTAATAATAATAATAATAATAATAATAATAATAATAATAATAATAATAATAATAATAACAAAGTCTTTCGCTGGATAGGACTACTATTGAGCGTAACTAGTAATACAGTCCTTTTGAAATTTTCATATCTATTTTTCTCGTTATCTACTGAATATTTTCAATGAAACCTATATAAATTATGTTCCTTATTAAATTGTAAAGATTTTCTATTCTGAAAAAAGTTTAAAAAATTTAATCTAAAAAAGTTATTTTAAAGTTTTTTGTTAAAAAATTCAGATTATCTCATTGTTCAGATCAATATGACAAAGAGGAATTTACACAGAATAGTTGCGGTGTGAGGAGAAATACAAACTGAAACATATATAATATTCAGACCTGTAATAATACAAAGAGGAGGTTGCAGGAATGAGTTGTGGTGTAAGGAGACATACAAACTGAAGTAGAGAGTAGGAGAGTTATTATAAATACATGCAAAACCACATTAATTTTTTAAAAATTCAAATTAATTAATTAAATAGAATATAATCCTAAAAAAGATACGATGCAAGTTAGAAAAGCATTTCATCCAAGGCATGAACATTGTTAAACAAATGTGTTTACTATAGGCTTTAAAAATAAAGGTACAAGATTCAATTTGTAATTTATTTATCTTCATACTGCACCTTTATCCATCTTACAAAAAAAGGTATAAAAATTTAATACCTTACTTTTTGAAATGTATAATCTTTAAAATCGTATATAATTAATCAGATTATATTAATATAGGAAATCCAACACGGTATTCGTTATATAAAAAATGTATTAAACAAAAAAATGTATATAAATATATATATATATATATATATATACATATATATATATATATATACATATATATATACATATATACATTTTTAACTTTTATATATTTTTAATTTTAAATAATTAAGAATGGAAATATATAAAGTACTAATAATAGTAGGGCGTTATAAGTAGCAAAATAGATTAATCTTTAGCTTATAAATACAACACTGGTAAATTAAAAAAATATATCCATTTTGAATTTGGAAACAGACGAATCTAACAGATAAGGAAGACATGTTTCATAACAGGAATATGCTAGCCACATCATTAAAGGTAGGTAACTAAATCTAAATGCAGTTACATTTTTTTATTCATGTGATTAATGAAGGTGGTGTTTTTACCAACACCACTGGTGGAGGGGCATGCTTAATATACGGTTTTGTTTTTAAATCCCCTAAAGAGTGTTTAATGTGCAATAACTAATGATCACTTAAATAAATATTAGGACTATCATGAATTTGCGAGAGAAAAGTGATGCATTCATTGCAGGTGATTAAATTACTTACTAAATAGTGAACTAACGAATAATAAAAAATATGAAAATTTAATAATTTCTTTTATATAATTGTAAAAGGTAAAAACTACAAAGACTATATATATATGTATATATATATATATATATATATATATATATATATATATATATATATATATATATATATATATATACCCCGAACAGACAAATACATACATATCAATATATATATCAATATATACCAATATATATATACACACACACACACACACACATATATATATATATATATATATATATATATATATATATATATATATATATATATGTATATATATATATATACGCGTTTTTACAACGGGCATGTAAACTTATCTCCAGTGAGTTAGTAACAGATAATATCTATGTTATGATAAGTGACTGCTGCTCATATCATTATTTTACACGCATAAGAACACATAGGTGCGAATAGTTTTTCTTTTTATAATTCAAATACATACACATGAAATTATCGTAACTGATTCGTACTTGTATACTAAGAAATGAAAATATTTAGAATATTATTAATGTATCTCCAATTAATTAATTGCATATGAAACTACTAAAAAATAATAACGTATTTGTTGTTTCTATCCTGTGTTGTCTGAGAGTCTCTTTCTTTAAATGCGATTTCAAACCCTGAATTTATATCATATAGGCATAGGCGAATGATATATATATATATATATATATATATATATATATATATATATATATATATATTTAAATTAATGAAGTCACCAAGAATGGTTATGCTATTTTTAAAAATTATCTTATTATATCGTATAAAAATTCGAAATATTTTTTAAAAAAATACATATTAATTGTTGATGACGTTATTCATTGTAATATATATATATATATATATATATGTATATATTAATATATATATATACACACACACATATATATGTACACACACACACACACATATATATATATATATATATATATATATATATATATATATATATATATATATATATACATGGATGATTGATTGATGGATAATTGAAATAAGATGCAATTTTATGGGTCATACACTAATTAAAAGTTGGTATCTATTAATCAGAAATTTATTAATACATATAGATAGCCATTCAAATGCAAAAAAGGAAGAAAAAACATATTATATTTTGTGTAACTCCGTCACACAATCTATTTCTTTCTACTCTCTACAGCTTCGGATAAATACTATTTCTCCGATGTGTAATACGCTATTTTTTGTATAATCAGGATTCATCATTGCTTTTTTTTTTCAAATATTTATCAAGAGAAAACATGTTAGGAAAACTCAGACGATTATATAAACTAGGACTAAACGTAAAGTAACATATTAAAAGCGAGTGACAATTAAAGAAGGTAGCGAAAAGTTGATTCACTTGAGCAGATATAATAAAATTGTGGCTAACAATCTTCAGCATTCAGTCTTCACGGAAAACGTCAACATGAATTATTTTATCTTTTAATTTGTGTGATTATAAAGTTAACATTCATTTATATCTGTATATTTTGCATTACTTTTAATTTTAATAAATAAGGGGAAAAGAAAGGGGCATTCCTTTATAAACACACACATATACACATGCATATATATATATATATATATCTACCACACGCATATATACATATATGTACATACATATATACACAAATATATATATATATATATATATATGTGTGTGGGCGTGTGTGTGCGTGTGTTTGTGTGTGTGTATGTATGTATTAGAAGAATGTAAATAAGAAGAAAATGCTCTTTAAAATTGGACCTATAAAGATGTGAACATGGTGGATCTTCAATATAATAATAACAATTATAGACAAAAAATAAAAAAACATACATGGATTTATTTGTCGATGAAATAAAGAAAACAGAATAAATATGGGGAGTCGTATATACTCCCCAATGTCTGTGTTTAATTATTACATCAACAAAATCAATCAATGTCTTCGTCTAGTAAATAATTCTATAATTTAATATATATATATATGTATATATATATATATATATGTATATATATGTATACATTTTGTAGAAATATATTTTTTTAAAATGTAATTAATTCTCTCTCGCTCTCTCTCCCACCCTCTCCCTCTCTCTATCTATCTATCTATCTATCTATCTATATATATATATATATATATATATATATATATATATGAAGAACGGAAATATATATATAAATATATGCATATGTATACATATGTATATATACATAAATATTTATATACATATATATGCACACACATATATATATGTGCATATATATATATATATATATATATATATATATATATATATATATATATATATATATATATATATATATGAGAAAAAAGAGTAAGGAGTGAAATATAGAGAAAAAAGTAGTTATTACAAAGATATTTTTTTTATTTTCATAAATTGCGTCCGTCAATATTATAAATATCTCAATAGACTAAATATAGAAATTGCTAAGAGAAAATATCGATAATGAAAAATAAAATTTACTAAAGTCTAATCTATATAATAATCTTCTTGTTCGTTTTATACTGAGCCCGTAGGCAAGTACTTTTTTTTCAAGAAAGATACGACTTTATAAGGCAAACTCTTTCAAAAAGTCAATTTCGCGAAATTTTTCTTTGTAAGGTAAATCTGGCAACCCTTGGAAATAATAGGAGAGTGACATTTTCTCATGTATGTTAGTTTTCGATTACCGTTAAAATAATATATGGCAATGAGAGTAATACTTTGGAGAAAGGAACACGTGGTAATTTGGATGTGCACTAATCATTTTACGAAGAACGAAGATATAAATAAGCGAAACAGTATGTAAATAATGGAACACTCTAAAAGAAACATGGCCCCCCAAAGGCATATCCAGGATTAGTATTTAGCCTAAAAAAGCGATATTTATCAGTACTTATAAATTTATTTAACAGTAGTGAAGATAAACTTATATTTGCTGTGTGCTAGTAGATTTTCTGTACAAAAATAATGTAGCTTCATCTATTAAAATATCTTGTCTATCAAAATATATTTGTTAATTAAATAAAACTTACAATTGGTTCGCTAGTATTGATTCATCGATCAATAATAAAATGAAGGGATTACATTAAAGCGTTTTAAAGATAGTGGTTTTCAAAGATTTTAGTTCGATTTTTATGAATTAATAATGTAATCTATTCTAATTAATCTTTCTATCGTTAATTTACCCTTTATATTTCATCATAATCTTTCCGTATATATATATATATATATATATATATATATATATATATATATATATATATATATATGTATATATGTGCATATATATATATATTTATATATATATATATATATATATATATATATATATATATATATATATATATATATATATATATATACATATATCTTTAAATATATGCGTATATTCATTAGTAAATGTATAGTCGAACCCCGGTTGGGTTTTTTTTATAGGTGTCGCTGTGAAATACGATGGTGTCTGCATTTGTTACAGTATTTGCTCCGCATTACAGTATTAGTAATTATGCTATTTTATTATATACATGTGTATAAAACATTATACTCTATTTTGTTACTAATTTGTAATGCCTCATTCCAGGTTTCTACCGTATATATATATACATACATATATATATATATATATATATATATATATATATATATATATATGCAATAATTTAAATATATAATAACTATAAATATATTTACATATATACATGTATATGTATATATATATTAATTTATAATATATATACACACATTTATAATTATTATACGTGTATGCGAGCGTGTGTATGCATAAATACACCTACCTATAATGGGACTATTATTCGTGTTTACATTTTCCGACGTAAACCATGTATTTATAAGTCCTTCTTTCTATAGAAGATTTAAATATTTCTTTTTAATGTTGTTTATTTTCTTTACTGACCCTCTTATAATGAGTTATACTATTTCCTTATAAGCTCATTTAATTGAGTCTGAAAAAATTATCATATATATTATATATAATTTTTTACACAGTGATCACCACTTATCAAGGCCCGGAAGACACTCAGGGATAAGGCTTATTGCAAGTGTGGAGATTTGATGAAGTGTTTACTTAAGGGGGCGGTTCATTAGAAATTTGTTGACGTTGAACAAACAGAAAGGAACTATTAAGATATTTTGCATTACAATTATTTCTATTATTTCCTCAACCAACTATACGTATGTTTTACCTTTATAAATGAATTATCAAATTTTCTACGCACAGATGTTTGTGCAATTGTTAATGTTTCTATCAAATAAAATCAAACCTTTTTCTGAATAGACAATTATGAGTTTATTTAGTTGCGGACTGTTATTTTCATCTTCATTGTTATCTCACCAAGCTTTGGCCAATAATCGTCAGGCATTTTGGGTGGGGGATAACGGTCAGCAAATAAATAAATAATTTTATTTTTTTTATTTATTACATTTTCACAAGGCACATTGCCACTTTGTTGTAGAGGGCTACTATCAGGGACATGCGCATCAGGGGTACTGTGTAGGTAGTTGGACAGCAAGATGTCGGGTCACATTGCACTTGAACTTCTGCATGTTAGTACAGTTGGGGAAGCAGGGAGCCGGCAGGGAATTCCAATGTCTTGCTGTCCCGAGGAAAAAAAACTACTGGAGTAGAAGACTCTCTTACATCTAGGGATCTCTACTGTGAAAGGGTGGAATTTAGTTGCTTGTCGGGTATGTCGGGGGTATTTACGTCGAGGGGGGCACGAGTGTTTGCAGTTCGTCAGAGTATTCATCGTTAATTACTTGTAGAAAAGGCAGAGGGATGCAACATTTCGTCGATGGGACAGAGGCTGAGTTTAGATGACAGTTCAGGACCTATCAGATTGGCGACTCTCTTTTAAACCTCGTCTAGGAGCGAGAGACTAGTGGTAGATACATGTTATACACAAATTTCTCAACTAAAACATAATATTTGGCAGAAAATTTTGGAGTTAATTTGTGATACGTATTTTTACAAGTGGCACAATTTTAAGATAAATGATTGTTTTTTTTTCAATTTTCAGGTACTTCATTATTTACGCCCGATTACATATTTTATCCAGTAGAGGTGAATTCACCCCTGTTGAGAAACTCTCACATATGCTCAATTAAAACCTTAATATATTCAATTTATATTATGCTTTGTTTACGGTATTTTATTAAACGCATTTTCCTTTAAAGGCTTTGATTTTGAAATTGTTTTGTTATCATATTTATTAATATGGTTTGATTTAATTCTATTTTAAGTAGAATTTGTTGGCATTTCATTATATAAATACATTAATTGGTGTTTCTATAAATTATTATATAACATTAGAATTCATGTACGAAACATGACGTAAACTATAAAAAACTATAACGTAATAGCAAAGAAAAAGTTTTTATGTGTAGATAATGTTTTAAGACATATTTATTAACATTTCGACATAGCGGAAGTAGTACAAACTCGGAAAGAACATCGTAAGGTTTCAGTTGTGAAATTCAGCCACGGCATTCGCTTGATCTCTTGATATCTATTTTTGTTTGTTTTTATTATATCCCTATCAGATAAGCCCAGATTTGCTCGCGGTCTATGTAATGTCCATAACTTTATGTGCATATATATATATATATATATATATATATATATATATATATATATATATATATGTATACATATATATATATATATATATATATATATATATATATATATATATATATCAAGAGGTTTGAGTCATGTCTAGATTACCTATAGTTAAGATTTAAAGTGCTTCGACCCGAAATTGGCGGTGGAGTTTGGTAGAATCTACAAAGGTAAACTCTTTCCACATGGATCTCTTGGTAGACAAATTTTTGCCCAAAAACTCATTACAAAGCTTGATTTATATCGGGACACCCATTATGTTAAATTTCAAATGTTTCGACCCAAAATTAGCTGAATAGTGTTCTAGAGACTGCAAATGGAAGATCATTTGAACTTTCACCCCTTTTGTAGTCAAATTTTCTTGCCAGAAACCGGTAAAAAAGTTTACCCTATGTCTGAATACTCTTCATGGAAAATTGCAAATGATTAGACCAAAAATTGGCTAAGAGGTCAATTTTCTTAAACTTTGACCCAATTTTGTCCCCTTAACATTTATTGGTTTGGGCTCAAAGCCAATTAAAATAGTTTGGCCTCTATCCAAGTAACCTACACTGTAAATTTGAAGTGTTTAATCCCAAATTGTCTGAAGAATTTGCTACAGTTTTCAAAGAGCAAATTGTTGAACTTTGACACCTTCACAGCCAAATTTCTGGCCGAAAACGGATTGCAAAACTGTTTCTAAATCTTCTTTAACCATGTCAAATCTTGAGTCTGTAGACTGATAATTGAAAGAGTAGTTTCTTAGAGTAATGTACACAGACAGACAGGCATAAAAAGAGAATATTTCTCTCTTATATATATATATATATATATATATATATATATATATATATATTAAGATAGATAGATAGATAGATAGATATATAAGAGATTAGTTTCCATTTCACAATTTATTTTAAATTTCAAATATTTTGTAATGTATTTATAAAGTCAAAATTGTGACTGACTGAAAGACTGAGGAAAACACTATTCATATCAGATAATTTTAATGCGAAATTTTTCTGAATAATATTATCTGCTATAGTTCTTGTGCAGCGTCACGACTTCTAAGGTGTGTATACCCTCTTAAAGTGTTTGTTCCTACAGAAATCTAATTGGTAAATATATGTTCGCTCATGCGACTCTAGCCGGCGCACGAAGATTTCATTTGATATTTCATTGGCATTTGTGTCTGCTCAGCTTTCTGTGCGTCCGCCTTATTTAAATGACGCTGGTTTTTGTGTGGCCACGCCTGTATGGAGAGGTTTGTTCACACAGCTGCACAGATAGGATTGTTAAAGTTTCGGCTCGAAATGTAATTATTCGTTTATTCTGTGAGGTTTGAAAAGAGAAGTTTCCAAAATCAAGATAAAAACAGCAAAGCACCTTTTTTGCTAACAAACATTTATGAAAGGTTTTTATCTTCGCCTTGGATTCCGTGAGAATGCAGGTCTCTTTTTGTCCTCAAAAAGGCGTTATGCCTTTTGTAAAGTTGTGTGTACGTGTGATTATAGAAGACTGTGAAAAGGGCATGTGAAGATACATTCAATTAAGATATTAATGGTAGCATATGTGTTTAAACATATTAATAAATGCTTAAATACGATTAATTCGGACAATGTAAAATCTGCTCATACACTACTGGTTGTACAACTTCAAAGATATATGTAAATAATCTATACATATATATATATATATATATATATATATATATATATGTATATATATGATAAATATCTGTAGAAATATATATGATATATATGATATATATATCATATATATCATATATATATATATATGATATATATGATATATATGATATATATATGATATATATATGTGATATATATATATATATGATATATATACATATATATGATATATATATGAAAAATATCTGTATGGATATATATATATATCCATATGTCTATAAATATATATATATATATATATATGCATCTATGTATATGTACATAGTACATATACATACAACTTCAACGATATATGTAAATAATCTATATATATATATATACATATATATGATAAATATCTGTAGAAATATATATATATATATATGCATATATTATATATATATATGATATATATGATATATATATATATATATATATATATATATATGATATATATATATGATATATATCTGTATGGATATATATATATATATATACATATATATAGGTATATATATATATATATATGCATCTATGTATATGTACATAGTTATGTATATATACGTACGCATATATACACATAGATATGTGTATATTAAATAAAACGATGACGATACTAGCAACACAGAACAGTATTATATCATCATATAACCCCCTTAACAAACCTCTGGGTTTTGCTCAAAATAATTCCGACCTCAACAATCTTATTATTTAAATCAACCTCATTTATTTTACAAGTACACCGTAGACATGATAAAAAATATTTCGGATATTTTTATATTGCCATTGTGAACTTGTACTCAATTAACTGATATACTTGGCGTCTAAATCGTAAAGAAGAATAGAATTAAATTTAGGGATATGGAGACTGGGACAGCGCCTTATACAATAATGATGGATATTTGAATACTAGGGTAAGGGATATGATATATACTAGATATATAGTTGACGTTAGCAATTTAACAAATTCTTAATAACTATATATTTGGGCAGCAAGAAAAGATCTAATTTTCTAGATGTTTACCGTTACATTACTTTTGGTTTCGTCTAGCGCTTTCAAAATGGTTATAAATTTTAAAATCACACTAAAGCAATCAGAAATTTTGTATTCTAATTATGTAAACAAAATCTCTTAACTCTCACCAAACAATTAAAGTGTTTTAAAATTATGTTATAACAATTCGCTCGTAAACGACCGATCTTCGCTAGAAATGTTCTACTCTCTTTACAACTCTTATGCCCTCAAGAACCACATAGACAGTGTGGTTATACACAAAATAAACTTTTAAATAGAAGTTATACCGCTAAAATAGAAACAAGAACTGATTGAAACATAAACGGTCAGCCATAATATACAGAAACGATGCTAACAAATCTTAGAAATTAAGGAGATAAATAACGTATGGTTAAACCCTCCATTAAATAATGATTTTATAAACACAATTCCTAAAACGTTTCTATATGAATTCAGAAAATACATTTGAACATACTTCTCTCTCTGTCTTTCTCTCTCTGTCTTTCTCTCTCTCTCTCTCTCTCTCTCTGTATATATATATATGTATATATATATATATATATATATATATATATATATATATATATATATATATGTATATATATACTGCACACTATTTCCACCTCGTTATGTTTAACGCATTTATAACTTGCAATATTGCAGCAATAAGAATTGATCATATAATGTTATAAATTGAATTAAAAAATCTTCAGGCTGCAATATTTTACATAATAAATTTATTAAGGTTTTGCACGATTACCTCGTCCTTTTCTCATCCAGTTGTAACAAAGAGTCCTTTACTTTTCTATGCTTAAGCTTAGCCACATTACTTTTCATCGTTGCATTTTTCTATTAAAATCCATGTTTTTTTCAGACTTCACATGAATTCACATAAATAAGTTCCTTGTTTAATTTCAGTCTTATTTTTTGCCCCCATAAACACATATTAAATAACAATGTACTGGCCTTGTCTGCTTTCAATAATTCCCCCCCCCCAATTATTTCCATTGCAAGCTTTTACTTTATTATTTCTCTTTTCTAATAAATAGCAACAGTAGTCGTTGACGCGACGTGGTTGCTATGGAAACCAGTCCTAAAAAGCGTCGCTCCCCCCGTACACAGTTTTACGATATTGAACAGCAGAAAATTCATCATAACTTTTTTTTTGTTTTGAAGGAAAAGTGAAAAAAACATGACAATACAGCTGAGAAGGAGATGTATAAA
>NC_136490.1:104884292-104944292 GCF_053919585.1 Euprymna scolopes
TATTTGTGGTATACATGAAGTCACGTAGAATAATTATACATAGTTTTTTTGGTAAGCACGGTCTCCTCATCAGCAAATTTAGGAGGATTTCTATTGAATTGAAAAGACACCAAAAATAAACCTAGCATTAAAAGTAAGGCAGATGAATCTGAAAAATTGAAGTAAAAGGTTTGGATATAAAATTTATAAGAAAATTAATAAGGAAATTGGTATAGGTTAGAGATAGAAATGAGTAGAAAAAAAATATATATTTTTGAATTTACATAATAAATTTGATTTAAAAATATATATATATATATAATTACCTTTTGGTTTTCATTTTTTTGAAATCAGGAACTGTATTTAAAGTAGTCATTTAGATGTTTGCTATAGCTTTTTATTTTATTGAATGATGAATTTTAAAAGGGCGACGCTCGTGCAGTAAATTGTTTCCGTTAGCGTATTTTGATTTAGAGACGCCACAGTTAATATCTATAGAGAGAGAGTTTTTTTTTTTTTTTTTTTTTTTGCAAGTTTTTAAGGGGAGATAATTGTCATGGCTTTATTTATTATTTGATTTACGAGTCTAAGGGCGGTAATTGGTTTAACTTAATATAATAAAAAAAAAAAAAAAAAAAAAAAATCTATTTTTACTAATGAGTAATTTTTAATGATTTAAGGTGGTTTATATTTATTAAATTTAAACCAACGTTTATGATTACACGATAGAAGCTCGTGTCTTGAATTTACTAGTTTGGTTGTGCTTTTTATATCTTCATATTTTAAAATTTTTACGGTTTCTTTTGTACATAATGTACAAAATTTATCTCCTGGTTTATATGATTTGTAAGTCTCAATTATTTGCCATTTTAAGTTGAAAGAAATATTGTTATTTTTTAGTTGCCAAATATAGTTGGATAGAGTAGTTTGGTTTGATAGAGAGTTATTTTTAAAAGAATGTTTGTGCGTTGAAATTCTATGTTTTATTGGGCCAGATGTGGAACCAATATATATTACCTCTTGATTATTATGATTATTTTCCGTTAGGTCTATTGTTGGATTATAATGTGTTGGGTTGGTTAATAATTGATCGGTAGATTGATTTAAGTTGGTGTTATTATTTAATTCGGTAGTTGAGTTATGGCTGTTGATAGGTTCTTGTATATTTGGAGTTTTTGATACTGTGCAGCTATAGATAACATTTTTAATTTTACATGAGCCTTGTAGGGGACATTTATTTTTTCTTCTACAGTTACAGTCCGATGTATTTTGTATAGTTGCATTTTGTAGTTTATTAATTTTATTATTATTAGAGCTAATTATTTTCTGATGAAGGTTAGGCATAGTAGAGTAAGAGACTTTAATTGTGTTCTTATTGAAAATCTTATTATATCTATGGGGGGCTTTAAAGTTCTTATCTAATATTTTAAAAAATTCTCTAGCTATGTTTGTTTCTAGGTTTTTGGAATACGGGGGGTTGAACCATAGGATCTCCTTGTGTCTATTCTTACGTTTGCGGGTTTTAGTTTGTTGTTTATTTATATTATTATCTAATATTTGTAGTTTGGTTTTATCTTTTTTTGTCTCCTGGTTATTTTTCTTAACTCGTATACGGGAAGACATTGCCATATTATATGTTATTACGCTCTTAATAGGTTTATTTTTAATGCAGTTTATGTTTCTATCATTTTCATTTATGAATTTAATTTGTGAATTATATCCAGAGTTTTTAAGGGCTTCATTATAGTATTTTTCATTTTTGGTAAATATTGATTTAGTAGAAGACAGTCTAGAAATTCTTAGAGCGATATTGGGAACTATTGATTTTAATATTGATTTAGGGTGGTTTGATTGATTGTGGACATATAGAAGTGATTGGTTAGGTTTATGGTATGGTTCAAAGGTAGAATTTTCAAGATTTAAGGTTATATCTAAGAAATTAACAATTTTTTTATTAGGGTCGATTTTTATACTAAGTCCATAATTTTTAAATAATTTATGTAGAGCTTTAATTGCATTTTCATAATTTTTATTAGTAGAATTCGTTATGAAAAGTGCATCATCTCTATATAGCCCTCCTTCAAGTTTGAATTGTTTATGGAGTATACAATGTATTTCATTTAAAAGGAAAAGGCCAACTAGATCAGTGACCTGAGTCGAGTCCGTCGATCCCATTAAAATGTTGAAGTGGTTAGGGGTATTTTTCCTGGTCCAATATTTATTATCAAATGTTATTAAAGACTGTCTAGCTATAAGTATTAGTTTAGTTTCGTCTTGAGTTATATTAGTTAATTTTCGTGCCATTAATAGAGATTTATTAAGTAGGATAGGTGATATAGATTGGTAATATGATTCAATGTCAAAAGAAAGAAATTTAATATTATTTTTATTTTGAATATTAGAAAACCAGTCGATTACTTGGTTTGAAGATTGCCATAGTGGGTATTTTATTATGGATTTAATTTTGGGGATAATTCTATCTAATATGTTTTTACTAACCAGTCCTATATCTGATTTCGAGGGGCAAATGAGTCTAATAGTAGGGTTGATATTGAAGCTGTGTTTGTGGTCTTTTAAAGTAAATCTCGTATGTATATATATATATATGATTTTTCTATCGATTACACATATACATAATATTTTTATTACTATGTTATCAAAGAATTTATATACACACACATATATATATATATATATATATATATATATATATATACATGGGTGTGTGGGTGTGTGTGAGTTTGTGTGTGTGAGGGTGTGTGCGTTTGATTGTGTTCCTTTGTATACTTGTTGTAAACCTAGTAATATAAAAAAATGGAAAATCAATATTCATTTACAATTATGTGTCAGTTTTTTGGTTTTTTTTTGTACTTCGAAGGATGAATTTAAATATTGACGCAAATTCATAATACTTCGATTTTAAAACAAAAATGAAATTACATAGAGGATTTTACTCATTCATATTTCGACAACTTGTCAAACTAATTTCTGAAACAGGCAATATTTTTAATATCAATGTCAGAATGGAAATATCTTCGCGACATCCCTTATATATATATATATATATATATATATATATATATATGTATGTATATATACATATATATACATATATATATATTTATATATATATATATGTATGTATATATACATATATATACATATATATATATTTAGATATATATACATATATATTTTATATATATATATATATATATATATATATATATATATATAAATGTCTATTTATTCTTGTTTCGTTGTTCACGTTATTATTATTATATTCAAAATGTGCAAATTTTAAGATACACAAATCATACTGAAAACAGATATATACACTTTTATTCAATCATCAATTTGAATATATACTAATTTTTAAAAGAAAATCTGCTTCATAGAAGCAATCCTATTTAATATTACATTAAAATCAACATATTTATAAAAAATTAACTACACTATTTAAAATTTATACTTATATTATCGCTTGCTTATGTCTTCGGTAGGACATTATGTAAATATGCTTTTTTGATTTATATTGAAATTTAATTATTCTTAATTATTTGCTAAACTGGCAGCTTTTACATAAACACAGCTCACCTTCTGTTAAACGTAGACGCAAAACTCTTTTAAAAACTGCCCTCTAACAATTGACTCGAGAGATATTGTTCTAAAAACATTACTTTAGCTATTGTAAATGTGTTTTAAAAAATTGGCATCCCAATTCAAAAATATGTTTTATTTAATTAAAGTAATTTTATCTGTTTAATAAACGAACATTTTTTCTATTTTTCAGTGAAATTTAATTTCTGAGTGATCACTGCACGAGTAAGATAGATTAGTTAATAATCCAATGTGCGTTTGTTATTGCCTTAAAAATAATTATAACATCTAAATAATTAGGGAGCACTTCCTTCTAAAACTTTAAATGTCAGATGTTTTATGGGGAATTACATTTCATATATTTATTTAAACTGTGCATTTACAGTTTACCAATGATTTTGCAGCTACATCATTAGTGCATCTTGAGTTCAGGACTTTCATTATCATGGGTACACTGACAGTTAAACTAAGAACCTTGTACTGGCTGTAGTAGAAAAAGCCTCGTATGATCAATTACATTATTTACCTTCTGTGAGATGACTGATATTAAGAAAAAGTATTACTTTTTGTATATTAGATGAATAAAATATTTCATGTTTATTTAATATTTGAAACGCAATAAGCGCTTTCGGTTGCGAGGATTATAATTGTATATCTTTTCATATTGTTATTTTGTTTTAGGGTATTTCTAAATTTATCCTGATTTTTAGCATGTATTATACGAAAACTAGATAAAAAGTGTAAATCTTTTATTCTACATACTTTTTTTTGCTTTTGAACAATTTTTAAAAAATGTCACTGAAAAAATTTCTTTAAATTTGTTTTGAAATTTAAAGTTAAAAAAAACTTTAAATTTCAAAACAAATGTAAAGAAATTTTTTCAGTGACATTTTTAACATGTTAAGAGACTCTATAATATGAGAAAAATGCAATATGGAAGGAGTAAGAAAATACATATGAATAAATGGAAAGAGAAATAGAGAGAAAGACGTACATACCAATAAAGAGTGAAATTCAAGTGTTTGAGGGGATATTTTAATGCTAATAAAACATAGTGGCGGAAATAGAAGCTTGACTTTATTAGGGATCATTGAAACTGAGGTATTTCAAGTGAAAGAAATTGATAACATTATAATTATAAAAAAAGACTGTAAACTAAGGCATTTTAAGTGAGAACATCATTTCATACTTTGTGGTCATGTCCAAATTAGCATAGATTCAAAGAAAAAATTATTAAAAATTAACAAGTGAAATAATTGTAAGAAAATATAGGGTGCTTTGTGAGACCTGTCATCTTTTGAACCGACGCATTTCAGGTAAAAACAATGATAGCTTACTAATTCATGGTCTTGAAATATCAAAATTATGAATAATATATCAGTAGAAAACAGCTGTTTTGTAGGGAGCAAACTTTGTTTTGGTATTGCTGAGGAAAAATGATGTTATTTTCATTGCTCAGTTGGTTTTGTTACTTCATTATATTTAATTTGAAAGTTGGTACAGGTTAATATGAGATAAAATAATGCTTTAACAGAAATATGTGTAGCAAGCTTTTTTATAGTACTGTTTTTTTTTTATATATTGCGCCACGTAAATAATATGAAACAGACTTTAGTGCAATTAATTATTAATACATTATGGCACTCAGTACATAGTATATGCAGCAGAAAATAGTGTTCAATACTATATCTATGACAGGTACGTGTAATAAGCTAGTAGGCTACTTGAAACATTAGTGATTTTGAATCCAAATTGAGTCAGTACGCTAAATACATCTAGATGTGTTACAACGCAAGTTACTCTTAACATATAATATGTTAAATTGAACATTGCTCAATAACGTTGATTGAACGTATGTGTAGGCTCAGGGAGCAGGGGTAAGTAAATAGAGATATTGCAATTAAAAAGAAGTAAACAAGATTGGTTGCATCAAAGGAGTAGATATATAGTTGTATATAATTTCCTTTATTACTGTTTTATCGGTAATTTTCTTTTCTTTTACTTAAGAAGAATATTGATATAAAAATGGGTATAACCTTATACAGGCATGCAAAAACATATTCATTTGTTATTTAGTATTACACTATCAATATAATCCATCTAAAAAGTGGGATACTAGTTAGAAAAAACATTTGTGTACGGCACGAAAAGAGATAAACGAAGTATTACAGAACGTTTGAAAATTAATGTTCATAATT
This sequence comes from Euprymna scolopes, assembly GCF_053919585.1. Classification (NCBI taxonomy): domain Eukaryota; kingdom Metazoa; phylum Mollusca; class Cephalopoda; order Sepiida; family Sepiolidae; genus Euprymna; species Euprymna scolopes. The sequence goes on from NC_136490.1 coordinate 104,890,070, forward strand.
AAATTAGAAAGTTATCAATTTTCAAAGTGTAATCTTCTCAAAAGTAAATTAATTGAATCTAAGAATAACATTGAATTCAGTTCATGTTATATTCATTAGTGCCAGTTTTGAAATAAGTTTATCTAATTTAGAAAATGTTATATATACATCATTAACTGCTAAATTACAGATTAATATCATTTTCAAAGTGCAAGGAAATGTAAATAAGATCAAATAAATGCAAATTAATTCTTAGATTACATTTAAATTAAATAGTATATTTTCTAATATAAATGCATTTTTAAAATAAGGCATTTGAAATTACATCGTGTATATTCATTTGTATTTTTTTTAAATCTTACATTTTATAGGCCTTGCATGAATGCTTTTTCTAAATTTTATATATGAGTATACATATCTATTGTATTTTATTGGTTTATTAAAAAAAAAATTAACAACAACATTTATATGATAGGTTTTTAAATAATTACATATTCTTTGGTGTGGCAAATTAAATATTATTTTAGTGGAATGCAATATTTTACAGAAAATGTTCTATCAGTTTTTTTTAATACAAATACATGGTTCCTCTATCCTATTTTTTATATGAAGCACGCTTATTAATCATGGTTAGATGCAGATGCCAATGACGGCAATGCGTCTTCCAAATTATTCCGTATGCATCATAACTAAACTGCAAGTTCGCATCTGTCGCTACTAATATGTGCAACTGCTGATCTTGCATCCGTGTCTTTGGTTATGTTGGCAAAAACCAATTTATTCATGCCTGAATTCATAGGCAAACCTAGCAGAGCATTTTAGAATTGGCAGCGTCAGCTCATAACTCTGACAAATTCTATTAGTTTCATCCATAGAAAATAGGTTTCAATAAGCCTCGAAGAAGAACGAGTTATTCTATCGATACTAACATTTCCCGCGTTTATTCTAGCAAACAGCGTTCATCGGCGCGAATCGAGATAATGAAGCTGAGAGAACCAACAAAAAATAAATAACATATATATATATAAAATAAAAACATATAAATAGAGAAAGAATGCATTATGATATTGATAGCAAAGTAAATTGATTTTGGTTGTTAGACTTTTCAATGTAACTAAGTAGGTCATAGAATCATAAAAAAATAATGGTAAAATAGTAGGGATACCCGTCTCCGGGAGGATACTTCCTTGTAAAATACTTCTCTATTTTTACTATTTTTTAAGTGTACAACCTATGTATACAATAGCGGTAAAAAGGGCACTACTTTCTACCAGTTTTATAATTTTTATTTCTATTCATATATAAATTCGTAAGGTTATCAATAAACTAGGAGAGATAAAATGTCTAAAAATTTAAACTTAAATATAACAAAAGAAACAATAAATTTACGAAATTTTTTTTAAAGATTTTGCAAACATTAAATTACAATATTATTCGGTCCTCTATATAAGGGAAACTACATTAACAATCAGTAGCGCAATAGATAACTCAAAAATTAATCGTTGTTCATGCATTCATTTTTCTGAACAACATTAACCTGACAATAAAAAAGAGCTTACCATTCGAATATTTAATATTCAGAATCCGCACAAAAATGGTATCGATAGTATTCTATAACGCTCTAAGATAGATAATAAATGCTAAAATTTCGTGCTCTCAGCACCAAACAAACAACATTTAATCTGCAATTTAATTTGGATGGGAAATGTTAATTACAATATAAATACTGAACGCTTATCAGTTGAAATAGAGAACTATCTGACTGTAAAACAAAAATATAAGGACATTAGCAGAATAAACAATCATGGTATACCAGACAGTTGGATGAGACAGCGAAGTGAAGAAAGTGTGAAAATAAAACGAACATAATAGACGAAATCTTAATACATAAACATGTAAAAATAAGAGAATACATATATATATATATTTATATATATATATATATATATATATATATATATATATATATATATATATATATATATAAGAAAGAACTCACACACAGACAAAATTGTATTTATATAATTGTATGTATGTATATATATATATATATATATATATATATATATATATATAGTAATAAAAACTGAAGAAAGTGCTCAATACTTTTGTAGAGCAAATATCGTTTTATTTTTTATTACCGTATCTTTCTGTTAAGTTACATTATTATTTCAGTTACCTGGCCGTTTTTTGTCAGTCCGTAGCTTCCTCAGACTTTTACAGAAATGTTCGTTATGATGGGATGGAAGAGTGAATCTCTTCCATCCCATCATAACGAACATTTCTGTAAAAGCGTGAGGAAGATACAGACGTCCAAAAAAACTTCCGGGTAGCTGAAACAATAATGTAACTTAACAGAAAGATAGGGTAATAAAAGATTAAACGTATATATATATATATATATATATATATATATATATATATATATATATATATATATATACACACATTTGTCTGTGTGTGTGAGTTCTTTCTTATCGAATCCGAAACGACTGAACAGATTTTCTTTAGAATTTACAGAATAAAGTGTAAAAGTCTTTTCTCAGAATACCCACTATAATTACCGATAATCGAAACAGTTTTTTTTTCAATGTAAAAGCCATTTTTCCACGTTGTCGTTTAGCAATAATGATAGAACAGGGAACCATGCAAATTCTACGGTGGTAAGTTTATAGCGTGTTTTAATTATTTTATTTTATTTATTTATTTTTGCATGACGATGGCGTAGGCTCAAACTCCGCGCGTAAATTTCTGCAAAGAATTTTAGAAAACTTGAAAATTGTCGGATGTTTTGGCAGTGCAAATCGAAATTATGTTTTTTTTTTAACGTCTATTGAACAAGTAACTGATCCTGAAGAAATTGCAAAACAGTCTACAAACATATTAGTAAAAATATGATTCAGAACTTTCATATATGTCGGTTTAACAAAACATAGGCACGAGCAACCAAGCCCAACTCTCATGCCGGCGAACATAAGATAAGTAATTCTTCGATACAGTTGACTAATTATAGAACTATACAGCAACAACAACATAAATTCCTACAGCGAATAGATAGTAGATGTTGATCGTGTGGTTTCTTTCGCATATGATTCAAGAAATTATGCCCAAACCAATAAGAATCTCGGACAAGGAAGTGGTTTGGAGCTGAAACATTAGCTGCTAAGGTGACAAATCAGAAAAAAAGATTGGACTGTTTTTCGCACGTGGCATCTACTTAATGGGGCTACGTTGATCAGTAAGATCTAAATATTACCGAAATATTCTAAAATGATTTTAGCATTACAGAAAATGTTTCAAAAACATTAGAATTAACAAAGGTACGAATCAAAATAAGCATTAACAAAAGGCACCATATCCACCTCCAAGCAAAACCGGGTAATACTGCGAGTACAAAAATAAAGAGAAATCAATAGCTATCAACTTGACAAGAAAGTTCTTGCGGTTTTTAACTTTTAAATTCAGATCAACATATCTCGTTTCAAACAAAACCAACATGTGTATTTATGGCAGTAAAGTAAGAACCTCGCGTTCAGATGGCAATGAATTCGTTGAAGGCGTGTTGACATACTTTCCAGAACAAAAGTAACGTTGTTATGAACTCTCATCTTCTTTACTTTCACGCAATAAGAACGGCCGGTCTCTCGAGCAAGTTGTAACTTACGATGAAACATGTGTTCTTTACGACAACCGGCGACGCTCAGCTGAGTGGTTAGAAGCCGATTAAGGTACGATGATTCCCGAAATTAGAGTTGGAGCAAAAGTCTACCATACTTATAATATTGTGATCTGCGACTGGTCTCATCTATTACAGTTATTTTAATGTAAGCGAAACCATTACAGCAGGAAAATACTTTAAACAAATACAGCAGCAACTTCGACAACAATACCCAGCATTAGTCCCGCGCCAAAAAAAAAAAAAAAAAAAAAACTCCAGTTTTTTTTTTTTTCACGACCATGCAGAAGTTGAACGAATTAGGCTATAAACATAGAGAGAGAGGGGGAGGGAGAGAGAAAGGGAGGGATATGGCAGATAGTTATTTTTATTATACATGTATATATATATATATATATATATATATATATATATATATATATATATATATATATATACACACATGAAATCTCATTCATCCAGAGGAAGTATCAAAATAACAAATAAGTCTCGAAATAAACTGATGAACCCATCACCCATTTAGTCCCTTTTTTATTTCGCTATTTTGTCGGAATACTATTTCCATTACCTTCAGCATTCTGTTAAAATGTCACACCAAATTTTAAAGAAAAAGTATCGAATATATATATATATATATATATATATATATATATATATATATATATAACTATATATATATACATATATATATGTATGTGTGCGTGTGTGTGTGTGGGGAGGGATGGGTGTGTGTTTGTGTGCTTATAGAAAGAAATAGGGGAATAGTATATATATATATATGTATGCATATATATATATATATTTATATATATATATATTCATAGATGTACATCTATATAATATACACCCCCACATATATGCATATATAAAAATATATCTGTTAATTGAAGTTTTCATATAAAAAGTCACACACATTCACCCACACACATATATACGTATATATATATATATATATATATATATATATATATATATATATATATATGTATATGTACAATATATATATATATATATATATATGCTTGTGTGAATGCGTGCATGAGCGCACGAGTGTGTGTGTGTTTAGCAAACATTTAATATATGATTAATTATTGATTAAGTTTCCATACATCCACGTCGTTCTCTTCCCAGCTTTTGATATTAATACAATGTCAATTCTATGAGTCAATAAATATATAAAATAAATAATATACCAAGACGCAATTTATTATCAACGTTTTTCTATATGGCTCCCGGCCGCGTGTCCCTCTTTGGATTGTGGCAAAGGTCATAGCGAAAAGAGTTGAAGGGGTCAGCATAACAGAAAGCTTAAGACAACGTTGGTTTCGTTTAAAACCTTACCGAATCAATATTTCTAATGAAAACTGCCGCGATTATTGTTGAAATTGGGATCAGGATGAATCACGTTCCAAATCGTGTGATCTTGGCTAGTCGGCGTTTATTGGCTTTTGGCGTGAAGCTTTTTATCTCTTTCTCTTTCTTCTGTGTGCTATCGCGTCGGCGCCCCGAACAACGATTTCATTGGTCCACTTCGAAATTAGCTTTGAGCGCGTGTCGATGACGGCGTTGAGTTAGTCAGCGACTTAAGCTTGTTTCTGAAAATAAATGAATAAATACAAATCATACTATGTGTTCAAAAGTGTAACCAGTACGAAATTTTCAAGACAACTACCAAAATCTATGGAAATGAAGGAAGAACTAATATAAGAGGAGGATTAACTCTATACAATTACATGATAAGAGGAAAGGCAAGATTATAACAAGAAAAAAAAACACATATGAGGAAGAGTGGGTTTGTTTTTGTTTCTTTACATACGCATCACCACTTATCAAGGTCAAGATGTCACTCGAGGATGAGGGCTACAGAGAGTACAGTATAAATTGGACAATATAGGAATCGTTAATAATGGAACTTCGGTAAATTTGTTAACTTATATGGAAGGGTTCATCGTTAGGAGTAACGTTACTAAAATACTAATATATCCTTTCTAATCATAAATTGAAATTCAGATTTTTTTTTCTGAAACTAATGCTAATACCTTTTTACATTAGCAATTAAGGGCAATAAAAATGGGCAAATAGCAAGATCAATAAAAAAACCCTGACATATTGCCGAGTATTAATTGTATATACAGTGTAATTGTAATATATATATATATATATATATATATATATATATATATATATATATATATATATAGTTATCAGAACTACTAATCAATATAATTATAAAACTCCAATGACCTTGGAACGGGTGTTGTAAACAACATCCGGTTTACGACTTCCAGTTTCGCATGCGTACATAAACAAATAATCAACGCGATCATAAAACGTATTGTTTTACTGAGTACGTTTGTCAGCGTACCAATTGTTTTTTTTTTATTTTCGAGTTTAAATGATCCAAATAAACAACTGTTAATACATTCTGCATTTTTTTACATCGCTCATTTCCGTATTACGTTTAAGTTATTTTAACGCAAGTTTCTTACAAAGAAATCTACTTTACTCGTTGGCAACCATAAGAGCATTTTACAAAGGCGATTTTACCACCGCCTTCCCTTTTATTATTTTTAATACACGTTAAAAAAAAACAAAAAACATTCATACATTTTCTTCTACACTACCAACATAAATAACTTACCCTGGAAATACGTTGCTGTTGTTTTTTTTTTTGTTTTTTAATTTGCAATACAAATAAATAATCAACGCGACAATAAAACGTATTTTTGCTGGGTACGTTTTCATCGTCCAAATTGACTTTTTTTTCGCGTTTAAATTATAAGATATATCAACATTTTAATTTAACTTTAAATATCATGGTATCTGTTCAGTGAACATTTAACTATAAGTATGGCAAACCACTTATAATTCAATGGCTGTTTTGTTTGTTTTGTTTTGTTTTTCAAAAATATACAAATATATTCAGAACGACACATAGTAATCTATCTATATTCTTTTTTTATTTTAATATAATTTCATAAAAATATTTCTGTTATGTCACAAACAACTATTTTCTTTACGTAACAAGTGTCACGCTCATACATTAATTCCATGGCTTATATAACATACTGACTCACTGGGTCACGGGTAGTCTAGTAATGTATATAATTGATTTTGTTGCAGGGTTCGAATCGTTCAATCAGCGTTCATGGGTATTTCCTGCACCGATGATTGAGCACACATGAAACATGAGAGTATGTAGCTGCATCAAAATAATTGTCTGCGATTTATAGTTATTGTCACCATTTAAAAAAAAAAATCCTAATGTTGAGCACTGTATAAAGAATTTTTTTTTAAATCGGTAGCACGCCTTTTGTGCCAGACCGTAACTACTTGTCACTTGATCATTCTAAGATGGCTTGTATTAAACGTTTATCTTTATCAATGTTAATATTTAACTTAATATTGTGGCGATAAGTGGTAACACTGGTCTATGTTCCTTGCTAATGGATCCAAAAGTAACTTCGGTGCGAGGTTAGAATCCTTTGACGAGCATTGGTAGTCATCTCCTGCACTGATGCTTGCTAAGCGTGGAATACTAGTGTCTGTAGGTATATTAAATAATCGCTCGGAAATATATTTTCTTGAAAACAATAGACATTTCATTCATAAACTTCTTGTAAAGAGAGAGATAGAGAGAGGTAGAGAGGGGAAGAGACCAATCGAGCATGTAGATTCCTTAGCTGGCAGGTAACTGGGTGATCAAGCAAGCTATCATTCATCATTGTTTTAATCTTCTTGCTAATTACTCGTGGCGATTTTTAGACAATGTAAATAATACTTGTATTTCCAATTCATCCGCGTTCAATTAATCAGTTAAATTCAAATTTAAATATACGCATATCAGGAATTATATATTGTATTCATGTATATCATATATATATATATATATATATATATATATATATATATATATATATATATATATAGAGAGAGAGAGAGAGAGAGAGAGAGAGAGATAGATAGATATAGATGAAATATTATATTACAATCATATTACAAACTAATTAACCGATCATTATTGATATTAATTATGTGCATATGTTTATATATTTTTATGCTTGGATTCACTCTTAAACTAATTGACGTATCATTATGAATTTTACATATGTTTATACGATTTTATATTCGTATGTATTGGATCCACTCCTAAACTAATTAACCGTTCATTAAGAATTTTAATTATGTGTGTATGATTATATATTTCTATGTATTGGATTCACTCCTAAACTAATTAACCGATCATTATGAATTTTAAATATATGTACATGCTTATATAATTTTATGTATTGGATCTACTCCTAAACTAATTAACCGACCATTATGAATCATTAGTATGCGTATATGATCATATATATATATATATATATATATATATATATATATATATATATATATATGTATTGGATTCAATCCTATACGAATTAACTGATCATTATAAATTTAATGCATTATATATGTTTGTATATGTGTATAGATGTCATATTCAAAAATAACATATAATGATCACTTACTTTTTAATGTATATATTTCTACAAGAATGTCTATCAAAGTAATAAGGTACTTATATGAACAAAACAAGAAAGTATAACCTGCGATATACATAAAAGTTATTAAAACTTAAAATCACGTTTAATATTCGATAGTATGCCTTACATATTAGAAATAAGGTGCTTTTTCACTATAGCACCCAGATAAAATCAAACAAATTCATATCCCTGGCGTACACAAAATTTAATACAACAGAAAATAACGTAAACGTTTCGAGTTCTTTCATTTTGAAATTAGAAAAAATATGCTTGTACAGTCATACCCGAGAAATAAGGTACGTGTACAGTATAGTACCAATGTGAAAGACAAAAGAAAATCTTACCTGCGATGTACATAAAAGTAATCGAAACCGAAAACTATGTTATATATTTTAGTCATCTTGCATGTATATCAGAAATAAGGTGTTTTTTTAATATAGCACTCTAATATGAAACAATCAGTCACCTATGGCACACAGAAAAGTTCGCACGAGAGAAAACTATGTAAAATCATGAAGTAGTTTAATCTATATGTTAGAAATAAGGTACTTGTACATTATTCTACCCAACAACAAGGCATTTCTCGCTAGACGCACATTCAATTTAGCACCACAGAAAATTACTTAAAAGTATCGAGCTCTTTCCTGTTTAAATGAGGAAAAAAATATACTTCTACAATATCCTACACGGGAAATAAGATATTTTTATAGTGAAATACCCATGTGAAAAACAAATAAATTCTTATCTATGACCTACATAAGTTGCCAAAATTAAAAATCATGTAATATATTACAGTTGTATAACATTATATAAAAAATCCGATGCTTCTTCACTATAGCACTCTGGTGTAAAAACAAACTCATACCTCAGACATACCGAAAATTTAGCACAACATAAAATTGTGTACATAATTTTAAACATGGTGTACATTACCTGCTCCAGGTAAGGATTGTTTTTTTCATATTCGTGCTGTAAATTTCCTGTCCTAGGGAAGGTACAATTATTCTATTCATATGCTGTGTAATACCCGTCCTAGGACAGGTAAAATATTATTTTGCTCGAGCTACACCGGGTGGCCTTGCTAGTCTAAAAAAAAAAGTCTGAAGTGCAATTAGGCGAGTTGGAATATTTACTACGCATCGTACGCTCTTGTGCGATGAGCTTATGCCCCGAAAGCACGGATATGGATGTCCAGTTTCTGAGTTTTGAGGAGGCCATATAAATTGGGGATAGTAGAGCAGTGTTCAACATATATGCAAACTATAAGACATCATCACGTTATGCCTTCTTCATTCCATTGAAAAAATAACTTTAATTCTAGCCAGAGCGGAAATAAGAGGAACAGATTTTGGCATGATTTGAGAATTGTTGACATAATTACAAACACTGATACTCGTAATAATATTCCCATTAAAAATGTCGAGACAACGTATAACTAATGCTAAATTATTTCATTCGATTACCCGACAATATCTAAGATAGATAAAACTGTTACGAAGTCTTGTGATTTTATCCCTGTATTTAATATTATACACCGGAAATATCGATATAACTTGTTTTCTGATTCCAATTTTAATTTACTTCATGGAATATATCATATTTTAGCCAAAACTCTGGTTAAGAATATGTCATATCTTAGCCAAAGCTCTGGTTAAGCTTTTAAAGTGAAATACATTTGAACATTAAATGCGTTCTATATTTCCCGTAGTTACCATTTATCATCCGATCGTACACACTTATTCTGGCCAGTACACAGTTCAGGCTTTCTTCTCTCTCCGTCTACATGACTTTCTCCTTAAAACTGACTCGCATCTTACCTATAATTGTTGGAAGGTGAACTAAAGCAAAATAAATGTTGAATGTGGGCATTTGACCATTCAATTAATCCAGCTTTGTCACATATTGTCGGAAGATTCAGAATGGGTGTCATTAGAGCCAACAATAAAACCCATTGAAATATTTCTCTGCCCTCAAGTAGCAATCCTTGAGATAATTTACATTTCTGTCAAATAAGCTTTTATGGGTTTTGGAGGAGACCAGGTCGCATACACTCGGGTGTGTGGCTTAACTGATATAAAAAGTAAATAAATACAAGTAGAGTGGGCGGAAATAATCAAACACACACACGCACACACTTATATATGTACCTATTTATGTATGAATATATATGGATATATATATATATACTAACACACACGCACAGACACACACAGCCACACAGACAGACAGACACACACACAGACACACACACACATATATATATATATATATATATATATATATATATATATATATATATATATGAATGCATACATAAATATTATATTAGAAAGAATACGTTGTAAAACTACTCCACGACAGATCACCTACGTTAAGCACCGTTGAGCCTGGTCAGTATTAAAACGACAGACTATTTCGGAAATTCCAGGTGCTGGATGTTCTCTCCGCTTACCTCGAAATTGTTTACAGTAAGGCTGGCACCTCTTCAAGGAGAGCACTGCCTTATAAGAAGAAGGTAAGTTTGAGATTGTGTTACGCTAGCCTTACAATTACATAGCTACCGTCCGTTGTAGGAGTGCCTATTTTGTTTTGAGACTAAACGGAAGCGTCACTTATATATATATATATATATATATATATATATATATATATATATATATATATATATATATATATATATGTGTGTGTGGGTGCGTGTGTGTGTGTGTGTGTGTATGACTAAACGGTTATATTTCAAATATGTTGTTAATCTCACCGTTAATTTCATTCAACATGTGAAAATGTTCCATTCGTTACAGCACCTGGTTCGAGGCGCAGAAACAATCTTTTAATATTATGTTATTTTTTAAATATTTTTCTCCGATGAATCCAGAAAACTAAGAACTAATATATTTTAAACGCAATTAAACTAAGTACTTAAACTTAAAGCTATATGAAGAAAAGCTGCATTATTTATGATAATTCCGCCATCCTTATTATTCGTGCTTAAATAATATATCCATTTAATGTGTCTATATTATTTCAATCAATACTAAAATACATTTTTTAATATATTATTATTTTTTTCAAAAGAGTCGCCAATTATCAAGGTCCAAAGGTCACTCGAGGATAAGGGTTAATGAGTGTACAGATGTCAATGCGAAATAATAGTCATCGTTAATAGTAGAAATTTGATAAATTGCTTAATGAGACGACTCATCAAGAACTTGTTCAAGTAACACTTGGAGACTATCATATTGTAGTCAATTCGTAAGCAGAAAACGGTACAGAGTTCCAAAGGGTTTGTACTTGGTTTGTTTATTGAATCTACGTTTAGCTTTACGCACAAATATAGAGTGAGGAAAAGTATTGATAGAGTTTCAGGTAGACGATTGTTTTTCGTGAAAGTTAAGCAAGAAGGAACTATTGATTGGAGCTCAGACGAACACTCGCCACAGAGATAACGTAAGGAAGAGACAGGCTCGCAAGGTTTCCTCTGTGGAATGAGATTGCAACGAAGAGAAATAGGTATCACTACTAGGCTACGAAGTCTATTCGCAACACTGTCAATGCAGGGTACGTGGCATCTCGCATCATGCCCAGATGTGGCAAGAGTAATCCATCCATTGAGTCTTATACAGGTAGAGAATTGCATCAGCAATAAGATATCTCTTGTAGCGATTGAATAACCTCGCGATTTTACAAGCAGTGATGGAAACAGATTTGATATACGTCTTCTATCTAAGATACGGAGTAATATCAGATCCATATATATATATATATATATATATATATATATATATATATATATATATATATATATATATATGGGGGGTTAATTTCTTTATGACCGTTTTATCTGTTCCGGATGCTTGACCATTTTTACGAGCCATCAGCCTCGTCAAACCTTACAGATATGGGAGTTATTATTTGGAAGAAGGGTTTTAGAGGAAATACGAGAAAAAAGCGGGGTAAGAGATAATAAGGGGGAAGAAGACCGGTATCGCCAATAGCTATACTTGTGTACAAACATCCACCCATGTATACACATAGATATACATATGCACATTATGACCCAGATGCACGCATATACGTATATGTATTCATGTATATACACACGACCTATGAGCATATATATATACATGCGAATATAGAAACACCTACATGACTACACACAAACATACACACATAGAGCCAATCACGCCCGCACATGCACATATATAAATAAATATATAAACATATATATATATATATAAATATATATGTATATATATATATATATATATATATATATATATATATAAAGATACATGTACGTGTACAACGATAAGTAAGTAGGTGTGTTAAAGAGAGTAGTATTTCTGGCATACCAACACAAACTTCTCCGACAATTTTGGGTCATAAACTTTACAGTTTAGATGTAAGTAACTTGGACATTGATAAACCTTTTATTTTGATTTGAGACCAAAATAATAAATGTTAAGTAGACAAATTTAAAAAGAAATCGACCTCTGTGGTCTCTATGAAATTACCCAGACAGATTTTGGTCTATACATTTGAAACCTTACATAAAATGTATTCACACGTAGGGCAAGCTATGAACAGTACAAAGGGCTTGGGCAAAGCCGGGCTGAACTCCTAGTATATATATATATATATATATATATATATATATATATATATATATATATATACATATATATATATATATAGAAATATAGAAATATATATATATATATATATATATATATATATATATATATATAAAGAGAGGGATACCAGAGAGAGAGATAAAGGAGAGAGAGAGAGGGGGAGAGGGGTTTAATTATCAAGTACCCACTATATTTACAAGTAAAATATTTGTGTTAATAATTAACGTTTTCTTACATTAAAGGGAACTTCCGCCGCTATTACTAACCACGATATACAACGTGCTATATACTATTTGTCGGGTGACCTCGATTTGATCCTAAAAACATGGAAAAATATTATGAGTTTATGTAAAAGAAAAGAAAAGTTACATTTAATATACAATATACAATTATCACTAATAACCGCTTTAATATAATGATCAGTATGCACATTTATAAGAATACATAGTCATATTAGCGTTTTGATTTCGAATGTAACGCAAAAAAAAACTTTACCCTATTCAGACATGTACATTATGCGTAATACACACAAAAAAAACAAAAAAAACAAAAAACAAAGGGTCCTTGGATCTGTACATTTCTTTCCCACAAACGGCTAAACAATGTTGAGAAGGGGAATGCTGATTTAATTCTTAAATAAAACGTTGCATTCGAATATAGAATTGAGTCTTTACTGTAACAACTTGCATGAAAACCGATACATATTGCAAGTTTATGTTTACTGTCGATAGTAGTATAATAGCTTAGATTAAATACCCTGTCTTAGAGACTGTAACAAGTGATCTTCCATCGGTGTAATAATCTCAGTGCTAATAAACTGTCGGCATATGCTTACATCACTCAAATTGACGGGTCTTTACACTGTCGATTATTTATAAATTTATATGAATGCTATTACAGATTTAAAAACAAAAAAGAAAAACTACTTTAAAAATCCTGCATGCTAACCTTTATATCAGACCAGGATACTCCTAGTGTTGTGTACTGTATTAGCTCTGTAAAGCAAATTAAAGCACATTCTCCTCCATCATAAATTCTGAAACATTTTTCTACAGTCTAAAGAAAAAAAAAGTTCTACTTTTAAATGACCCGTGAATTAACGGCACTTTTGTGTGTAACCCTAATGTCGCTCAGGTTCAGATTTAATGTTTGCTGACCTTTAATTATTAATAGGCAACATCGCTTTTCATGTATTCAAGACCTTCCGACACTCAGTGGGGCATAGACGAAAAAGGCATTAAACTATATATATATACATGCATATATATATATATATATATATATATATATATATATATATATATATATATATATATATTTGGTCCTACATGCCGTATAAACCATACGCAGACTCGAGGGTATTATTTAATAAGCTCGAACCTTTAAAAAAAATGTGTGTGTATAACAAGAATAAAGCCTGCAACACAAATATGATGCGCTAATATTTATTAATATAATTTCTTGAATAAAATATATCGTTAATTTTTTTATGGCTTTCATTTCGTTTTTTTGGACATACTTCTGTTTTTGCATATACTGTATTCCCTACAATTGAATCCTTCCAGGTGTTTTGCGCTTTACGCCACTGTAATTACAAAGTCATTTCATGTTTTTCTTTAAATGATTGTGGAACTTTCACAGGCAACTCATTCAAATATAATATATGGATGTTGGCATTCTGTCGATGTTCAGTGTAAAGGGAAGCGCACTCTTATTATTGTAGCTTTTTTGTTAAAACTGCGAAAGTATTTATCTAAGCTAGCATGAAGTCCCAGCAAGGCCCGGCGTCAAGGACGCTTAAATATTATGTTTTAATTCTTGCAGTTATCTTATACCTTATTAGTGAGTTTATATTCTATCGATTTTTATATATTATAAAGTTGCGATTTCAAAAATATAAGAAATATATCCATATGAATTGGGTGCATTAACTTTAATCGAAACCGAAATAAAAACGTATGATATATATAAAGAACACTGAGTTCCTTCAGCCATAATCGACACCGAAGCCCAGACTTATAAAGTATTCTTGATAAAAATATTTATAACAGAAAATAAATTACTGAAGCGCCATCAGTTATAATCGAAACCGAAACTGAGACTTACGAAGCATTCTTGATAAATTATTTATTAAAAAAAATAGATGAGTTTAGTGCCATCAGCTCTATTCAGAAACCGAAACCAAATGTTTAGAAGAATTCTTGGTAAACATGTTTATGAGAAGAAAGATGTGTATTCCATTGCCCAGTGTTAAACTGAAAGAGGTATTTTCCAAATTTGTAATTATCAATGCCCAAGACGCGTTTACCAGTCTCTGCAATTAAAATGACGTATTTAAACGCAAGATTAAACGACTTTACCCACAGCTATGCAAGTACACCAACATATCATTCAATATTTAAATTGCGCAAAGAGCATTATGCAACTATTAAAACTCTACGAGAAAATAAATCATTAATCAGTACTAAACCTGGTTTTGCCATTCTGTAGATGTTCAGTGTAAAAGAAGCGCTCTCATATTATTGTGGCTTTTTATTAAAACTGCAAAAGTATTTATCTAAGCTAGCACGAATCCCGGCAAAGCCCGGCGTAAAGTACGCTTGCATATTATGGTTTAATTCTGCAGTTTTCGTATATATTTTTAGAGAGATAATACTCTATCGATTTTTATATATATTATAAAGCTGCGATTAAAAAAAGAAAAAAATATATCATATGACTTGGGTGCATCAAATAATTAAAATAATAACGGTTCAGGAGTTGTAGTACTAAATCATCATGTTTGTGTCGACAAAATGTCTATCGTATTGAAAGACACGGATAAATTTATAAAAATCGGCCCGCATGGAACTCATGATCGTACAACCTCTTTAGAAATCAAAGTCCATAATAAATTAGTTTAGTTTTTTTAGAGTGGTGTACTTCCGTCCAGCATAGCTAATGAGATTAGACCTTTAGGATCGGTTCGTGTTAGGTTATATGGTTTACTGAAAACTCACGAAATATCCCTTTAAGGCCCAGTTTATCTGTAGCAGGGTCATCATAGCATAAAGTTGCGAAAAGGATCTTAAATAAACCTGTATAAAAAATATTACAGTAAATACTGTCTGAAAGCTTCATTTTATTATGCAGAATTTATTCAAATTGTTGTTCATAATTTTATGTGTTCCTTTGACATAGGCAATCTGTTAACTTGTGTCTCGATTTAAGAGATTATTAGTCCTCGAGCGAAAGAGCAGGACCCAAAATGTGTTGAATAATAATAATAATAATAATAATAATAATAATAATAATAATAATAATAATAATAATAATAATAATAACAATAATAATAATAATAATAACAATAATAATAACAAAGATTTCACTGACGAGGACTACTATTGACCGTAACCAGTTATATACTCCTTTTTAAATTTTCATCTCTATTTTTCTCGTTATGTACTGAATACGTGTTAATGAAACCTATATGAAATGCGTTCGTTATTAAATATTAAAGATTTTCTATTCTTAAAGAAGTTTAAAAAAAAACTTAATCTAAAAACAGTTATTTTAAAGTTTTTCTTTTTTAAAAAATCAGATTTGCTCATTATTCAGACCGGTATTACAAAGAGGGGGTTGCAAAAATGAGTTGTGGTGTAATGAGAAATGCAAACTGAAACAGAGAGACTATTCAGACCTGTAATATAACAAAGAGGGGGTTGAAAAAATGAGTTGTGGTGTGAGGAGAATTACAAACTGAAATAGAGAGAAGGAGAGTTTTAAAATCTAATCTTTAAAAGATAAGATACAAGTTAGAAAAGCATTTCATCCAAGGCATGAACATTATTAAACTAAATGATTTTTTTTACTATAGGCTTGAAAAATAAAGGCACAATATTCAATTTGAAGTGTATTTATCTTTAAAGATCACGTTTATACATTTTGTAAAGAAAGGTATAGTAAATTCATTTAAATTGAATCAAAAAATCAAAAAATGTCATGTACATTTTGTTTCAATTTAAAAACATTATATTTCATCTAGCAATTAATGATATAGATATAAAACTTTACAATGATTTTTAAAAGTGCAACAGAATGTACATTATATAAAATACAACTTCCCCAACTGTACCGAGATGCAGAAGTTCAAATGTAACGCGGACCTACATCTTGCTACCAAAGTATTAACATAATACCCCAGTAGTTGCGGCCCCTGATATTAGTCCTCTACACCAAAGTGTCGATTTGCCTTGATTGGGGTGTAAATGTAAACAAAATAAAAACGCCAAGCGTAGTCTTATCGTAATATACTCTGAAATATGATACTTTTATTATTGCAGGTTTCGTATATATTCCTATCGATTTTTTTTATATTATGAAGTTTTCGAAAATAAAAAAATATATTCATATGACTTGAGTGCATTAGCTTTAATTGAAATCGAAACAAAACCTGAATATATATATATATATATATATATATATATATATATATACACACATATATACATATATATGCATATATATACATATAAATATATATATGCATATACATGTGTATATATATAACATATATATATATATATATATGTATATATATATATACATATATATACATACAAATATAACTTGAGTTCCGCCAGCGATAATCATAACCGAAAGCAAAATGTATGAAAAATTCTTCATGAAATTGTTTATTAAAACAACAATATATTAGTCGAGTACTATCAGCTATAATTGAAACCAAAACAAAACCTTATGAAGAATTCATGTGTAAAATTGTTGATTACAAGAAATAGAAGTACATAAAATAAAACGACATTCACTTAGATCTAAATGTGACACACAAAGTAAATAACACACTCTTTCCCACTAATATATAATCATTATGTGTCGGACCACTGTAAAACCCTTGTGGAAAGTAAGTCGATTCAGCAGTATGTTTTTTTTTATTATCCCGATCTATTTTAGTAAATAGACATTCTTTGTGGATCTCAGAATCTGTGTTTGAATATAGTTTACCTGAATAATTATACAAAAAAGTAATACACGAATACAGCATACATCATGTCGAAAGTTACCGCAGTTATCTGATGGTTGCAATTATTATATTTTAGCTTACCTTACAAAGAAAATCACACACGCACGCACACACACATATGTGTATATATATATATGTATGTATATATATATATATATATATATATATATATATATATATATATATATATATATATATATAAACAATACATGCGGGTATATATGAATAAAGTAATATCTGCATATTTAGACAAATATAAGGAGAGAAGAAATATGTAGAGAGAGTAAAAGAATGCGAATTGCAAATTTGAATCTTTTCCATCAAGCTGGGTGAAATGTGCTTGTTCAAAACCCGAAATATATTTACAGAGCTTTCACTACCTCCCCTTTAAATATGTCCTAACAATCGCCTATCGACATAATGCGAAAGCCCAACCAATTTTAATCTTCTGATATCAATGGAGCCTTGTGTCTAGCAGCCAATACACCAGAACTTGGCCAGTTTCATATTTTCATGGGCAGCTTATCACACATTAAACAGCGGCAATGTTATTGATTGGCTAAAATCGAGAGATGTGTTTTATCATACTTGCAACGAAGACGACTGCCGTGTTCAACAAAAGAAGAAAACAATGGTCGATTGTGCATAGGCGAATGAAATATAAACGATATTCAAACGAGCGATACAAATATTTCAGTAAAAAAAATTCGCAGGAAAGATAGATCTATAGCGCAGCGCACACACACACAATATATATATATATATATATATATATATATATATATATATATATATATATATATATATATATATATAACTATACTCATTTATATTTCCTTACGTTCACGTATGGAATAATATTAGATTGTATAAAAAAAAGTATCTTTTGTATAAGACTTTTTTTTCTGTATTTGAAAAGAAACCTTAAAAATACTCATTGTATTGCTGTACTCTTAATAATCGTATGAGTAAACAAACGATCGTTAGACTTTTCACCGATCAGAAATAAAATAACTACTCTTTAAATTCTAGTTTCATATCCTATTTATCACCTGGCACACAACCGCACACGTAATATATATATATATATATATATATATATATATATATATATATATATATATATATATATATATATATATATATATATATATGTGTGTATGTACATGTGTGTGTGTGTGTGTGTATCTTTAGGCATTAATTCAAGCAAATATTATTAAATGCAACCGAGATATTTTGCTTCATAATTTTTTTGTAATTTTTCGATTTTCCGTATAATTTTTTTCATATTAATAAAAGTTCTATAGTTGTTGCTTTATGCAGCGCTTTCGATTCGTCCACGAATAATCATCAGGTGTTCAAGTAAAAGTCCAAAGGAGTGAAAATTAGAATTACAGTCAAAACTAAAATATACAGTAAACGGCAATAAGTTAAAATATATAGAATCGATGAAAAATCGATTAAAAATATAGGGCGATTAAAATTTCGAGTATTAAAATCAGCAGATTCATAGACACCGTTAACCAGATCCGCCCAATACGAACTAAGTAAGACATTTTAGAACGTTACTGCTTTCTCGAATGAGATATCATTTATAGTGTGTAGAAGGTTCTAACATATGACGCTTCAAGAATTTTAAATTTTTTAATATTATTTTCATGTTGTATAATTTTATGATGTCAACGAGGAGTTTTCTAAGACTGGGGGGAATGTAATGTTCTTTTATCAAATGTTTATACATAACACTAGTCTTATTCAGACGCATAGTAATTCGCTGGTACAAAGTAGCATATATAAAGGAGAATGGGGAAGAAATAAGATCTAGATTGTACACTATTCTTACTTAATGGAAAACCTTCCTTGAAAAATAAATCTTACATTTAATAATTTACAATTTCTCTCAAATATTATCTTTCATCACATTTTTTTTTATAAAAAAGCGATGAATCAATATCTATGAAAATTATCATTTATCCCTGTTTTACATAAAAAAGGAAAACAATTAAGCTACAGTTTTGGCGATGGCTTACAGAATTAACTAAGAAAAATATAATAAAAGTTTTACACAACCACCAATAACTTTAAATCAAAATATAAATATAAGCTGTAGTTGTAATTAAATTGTAACATAACGACTATAGCTTACTAATCAATAAAAAAAACACCAAATGAAGTATTCCAACTAATAAACATTATCTCACTATTTCGTGAAATGCATACCGGGAAATTTATATAGAATCACATATACTTCCAAATATTCAAATTGCACATTTAAACCATAACTTTTCACATACCACCTAGAACAAACTTATAGAAATTATATACTTGATGGTCAAATATGATACTTACAAGTAATTCAATACTTATCAGTGTTAAATACGCATTCTTATTTATGTCTTAATAAAAAATATATAGATGTAAACTTAGATATTGAATCAAACTTTAAACATCAAAAAATGTACGCATAAATTTATGAGCAATCAATACACTTAAACCTAAATTACCTATTAACCTTAATTGATATTTTTTGTTCATGTTTAACGATCTGCTTTATATTTTTTATTAATATTATTAAATACTACCACTGTTTATTACTTTTATTACACATATTATCAGGATCACCGCAAATTAGTACACTTTTTCCTTTAAAAATATGTTACCATATAATCATCAAAAACATAAATACTGTTTTAAACATTTTATCTTTTCACTAAAAATGTTACTGTTTTTAGTTTAGATTAAGTTGTTATTAGGATCCTCCCTTGTTTTATATTTTATTAATAAATTATCTTTGGAAGTATATGTGATGGCCGTATTATTTTTGTCATATCTTATTTTTTATTGATAAAATATTACATATTATATAAATATATTAATTTAATTCTAATTATCATACCAATATAATATTAAGTACTTATATTTTTAATTATAATTCAAGTATATCAGGACGGAAAAAAGAAAAAAATAACTAATCTTGTTTTCAAATAGAAACGTGGAAATTAAAAAAAGGATATATTACTAATATATATATATATATATATATATATATATATATATATATATATATATATATATATCAGTAAATTTGATAATGATAAGATTAAAGATCTATTCTGCGACATGGTTACTACATATAAATGCTATAAGAATGAAAATGCATAAAAGCTAAAGTATCTTTGATACGAAAAATTAAATAAATATGAGTAAGGAAACCTAGCCATATATATCTAAAACACCCGATATATTGTCTAAAGAGGCTTTGAGTTTGAGTATATATATATATATATATATATATATATATATATATATATATATATATATATATATGTATATATATATATGTATATATATATGTATATATATGTATGTATATATATATATATATATATATATATATATATATATATGAAGCTGAATGTATGTGTGTGTAGGTGTGTGTGTGGGTGTGTGTGTGTCGGGTCACGAATAGGGTCTGATATGGTTGACTATTTTAAAAAACTGATTGCATATAATGATAGAAGATGTATTGAGACACAGAAATGCGTATGTTTGAGCTGGCAGAACAGTGCTTCATAAAATAGTGGGGTCTACGTTCGCGCCTAATCCTCAAAGTATGGAAATAAAAATATTGAAAAAAAAACGTTTACAAGTGTTTTTGATATACATGTACTTAAGAATATTTTCATAAGTGTTTTAACTTAAATAGGGATGGTATAATACAATTCTGGGGTCTGTGTTCGCGCCTGACCTCCGAACGGAAATAGGCACACACTTTAATAAAGAATTTTCATATTTATCTGCGTAAGTACACTTTGATAATTATGTTTCTGTTTGAATAAATGTGGTATAATATTTATGGGATTTTTGTTCGCAGCTAAAATATGTCACAAAGTTTAACAAGGTTTTTTAGTATAACTCCACAGAATATTATGGCAAGTGTTTGAGTGTGAACAGTTATGGTATAATAAATTATGGGGTTTATATATTATATTTTTACTTTCATCATATTTTGCTTTGGTTTTGATCCCTCCAAATTCAACCCAAATTTACAACCCCTCCTTTTCAGAACCTATCATAGTTTCATAAATCAGAGTCAATTTTCTGTAAGCTAATTTTGAACCCAGTCAACGGCGCATACTTTTGCTAGAATATATATATATATATATATATATATATATATATATATATATATATATATATATATATATAAGCAGACATCTGTCAACACTTGGTTTATCGAATCGCCCATTTCTGTGAGACAGCTAAAAAAAATAATGTTGTCCTATATATATAGACATAATTTAAAAAATTAGAAATATAGCAATAAAATGCACAATTATGCGATTGTTCAGTGTCGATTTGAACGCCTATATGCGAAATGTAGCTTTGAAACTAGTGACAGATGTGTAGCTGCTCGACAGCCTAGTCTTTGGAATCAAGCACTTACATTGTCATCAATGTTAGTTTCAAATTTGATTGGAAATATTCAAAACACGTAACATTATTTATTTACGCATCATTTAAAAAAAAATATTTGTGGACTGTTATCCTAACCTTCATAGTTATGGTTGTTTTACCGCGTTTCGGCCAACTATTCGTCTGGCCTTATTCAGGTTGGGGACTGCGATAGTTTCCTAACTCTATCCTCAATGCTTTATGTGTTCATCACGTTAAGGCCAGGGAAAGTTGGCTGAAACGTAGTGGAAAAACGACAACTCTGAATTACCCATCTAATATATATATATATATATATATATATATATATATATATATATATATATATATGTTTCTCTTATTTTACATCCTTATATATTAATTTTGTGGATATGCAATGAATCGAATATTCCGAAAAGTCGACTTTAAAATACCTCTGAATATGTTTGAACATTTGTTTTTGGTATTTTTTTGCGGAACGAAAGCGGTTTTAAGTCAGTTAAAGTATTCTAAAATGATAACTGTATAAAATGAAAGAGTTCAATAACAATTGTGACTATTAAACTCTCAAATCAAACATATAAATGTAACACACCAATAAACTAATGATGGGACGTATAATCGAATTCGGAATACGGAATCGGAAAAATCGGAACTTTTCAGGGTACCGGATTCGGTATCGGAATCGGAAAAATATAGCCTAATTTCGGATCTCAAAAGCGATTGTTTAAAAAATGTAAAACTTAACTTTACATTGTTGGCACTTCAGATAAAATGATGAACATTTATTGTTTTTAAGTACCTAGTGACATTAAACTCTATATTCATGATAATAACATAAAAACGATTTAAATTTATTTTACTTGTGCCAAAAAAGAAAAAAAAAAGAATATGTTGACTTTTGGTTGGTCATTGAAAAACCCAACAAAAAAACTTTTATGAATTAGTGGATCTTGTCGTTTTATACTTCTATGCAAACCACATTTGGGCGCCAGTGTTTCTTTGATTTCGGCATCTCCTCTCTGTTAGTAACGTTTACTTGTGATAAAAACAATTTTTTATATGCTGATATAGCCATGAAATAAAATCCAGTATTAAACGATTCACGGTTATAATTGAAGCAATTTGTCAGTTAAGTTTATTCTGCTACCAATGAAGCATACGCACATTCACGGATGGAGAGTGAAAATGTGTCCACCAGCAAAAATGTACGTGCGTAGTTTTTGTTGTTTTTTAATAATTGAAAATATATTCCTCTATAATGTTTTTCTTATATTTCGTTTCATATTTAACCTTATATTTTAATGTAAATATAAAAGATTAGTTGATTATTTACAATATAATATAAAAAGGTGCCCAAAAAACTCGTACGCGAAAAACTTGTCATTTTTAGCTTGGTAGGAATAATTGAATAAATATCGATTGAAAACAAGAAGGAGATATTGTTTTTAAAGGCGACTGCGCAACTCCATAATATTAAAAAATAATATTTTTATTATCTTAATCTTGTTTAAAAAAATAGACTTGTTACAGAATCAAGACACGAAAAACGAAACCAAATATTTATTTTTAAAAACACTTTAGCTTTAACACTATTTATGTTATTACGAAAGAACAAAAAAAAAGAAAACATTTACGTATTATCAAAGAAAGCAAACATTTTATTCAGAAAGATGACTTTAGTTCAAACAATTCTTGTGAGACTACGATTGAAAAAAAAAAGAAATACTTCTTGTATTATCAAATATTAAAATATCATATAAAATAATTTATTAAATTTTATGTTAGTGTTAAAAGAAAATTAAGTATTTTGGATAACATATTTCTTTTATTATTTGATAATATAAGAAATGTTGGTCAATGTAAAGTTTCTTTACAACTTTCCAAAAAACTTTAAAATGACAACTTTTAAAGGTGTTTGGGGAAGCTGAAAACGAATATCAAATTTAAATTTGGGACAGATAATACTTTTCATGATACGATCAAATTACTTTTTTAAAAAGTGGGGAATCACTTTCCTATATAAATTTAAAGTAAACTGCACACCCACTTTCTAGCTACTCAGTAATTTCTTCATATCGTGAAAACAACCTTTTACACTACGTTTACGCTACGCGTGAGAGCAAAAACGGAGGTTGTTAAATGCGCACTCGCGTACCAAACAACCTTCTAACATCTAATCATTGGCGAAAATTTAAAATTAAATGAAAAACAAGTAGTTTTCCAGATATTACGCAAAGTAATTCCATATGTCATCAGTGGTGGCCATTTCTGTACATACATACGCATACGTCAAAAATATGGGCGTGCTGTCGCGTACAGAAATGGGCACCACTGATAACATAGTATTACATTGCAAAATTCTGGAAAACTACTTGTTTGCCGCAAAAATCTGTTCGGTCAGCACTTATAACATAAGGAATTACACTATCTGTATACAGATATTTCTTTATTTTTATTTTTCTATTTCCTCGTAGCTTTATTGAAAGATTAAAGCAGAAAAACACTTTAGGCAATAAAACAATGTCTCCTCACTAGGTGGCCAGAAATCGAGTGCTCAGTTAAAATAAAATTTACATGGAAAAGTGATCACCCACTTTTAATTAAGTAATTTCTTCCTGTCATGCAAACTACTAATCTACCTCAAATTAAAATGTGATATTCGTTTTAAGCACTTCCGAAAATTCAGAAAAGTCGTCATTTTAAAGTTTTTGCGAGTAGTTGGAAAGATACCTGACACTAACAGATTTTTTTTTTTTGCTTAAAAATCCGTTGGTGGCACTTCTGCTATATTCAGACGCCGGCTATATTTTAGGGGCGAAAAATCCAATTTCTTCTTGGTCAAATAAGGCGGCAATTAAATAAAAACAATACGTTTTCTCCCACGAAGAGAAAAATATTTGAAAACAAAAATATTTATTTTATGAAAAATTATCCATATATAATTGCAAAAACATTTATTTAAAGCCTACGTTAGAAAATATAATGTTAATAAAATCATTTTGTAATGAAAGCAACATTGGATTTTTATAAGTAAATAGCGTATTTTGTTTTTTAGAACAAATAAATAATTTAAATTAAACATTTTTGGAATTAAAACAACATTGAAGGGTCAACAACAAATTAATAATTTTAATGATTTTGACAGAGAAGCGTCAACTAGCGACAGTTTAGAGAATCGCACAAAGTACGATGACCACCGTCCGCATACTGTAGAAGTGCATTGTTGTTTCGTGAACCCAAAAGTGTACAAACTAAATATTTTTGTTTCTAAATAAAATATTTGTTTTATTATTTGATAATACAAAAAATGTTTTCTTTTCTTTTTTGTTTCGTAATAACAAGTAATTTTTTTAAATATATGGTTTCGTTTTTCGTATCTTGCGTTGGGTTTCGTTAAAAAATCCACCGTATCCACTTCAGGTAGCTTGAGTCTTTTCGAACAATAACCTTGGACATTACCTAAAAAATATACAAATTTATTTTCATTGGGGCGGCGTTTACGTCAGTATTTTCCTTAATTATCTATTTTTGATCGATTATTGGGACTCCTAAACCTGATCCTGATATCGGACATTTTTAGTTCAAAAGTAGCATTGGACATTAAAATAAAAATGAAAATAAAAATAAAAATGAAAATAAGTTGCCTCACTAAACACTAACAAAGCTAGATAGAAAACGGACACTTAGAAAAAGCAATTTAATTTAAAAAAAAACAATAAACAAGTAAAAATATATTTTAAATAATTATGATATGTGTATTTTTTTTTTAAAGAACGGTCATAAAATCTGTTTTCAATCGATATTTATTCAATAATCGGACCAATTTTTCTACCTAGCAAATATGACCGAGTTTTCAGGGGACGAATTTTCCTAAATTCCTATTTTGTATATAAACTAGCAGTTCTGCCCAGTTTTGCTCAGGACCATTTGACTGTTCACAAATTTATGTACATATGTACATTAAAAATTGTGACTACCTACAGTAATGTCTTTTTATAGGTTGTTTAACTACCATAAAGTAAAGTTGGTAGAGAGGTCGTCTTTTTTTTTAATTAGACTTCAATTTTGACAACTTAACATTTATTGTTTTGGGCTCAAATGAATTAAAAACATGTTTGACCTATGTTCAAGTAACATACATCTAAAACTTCAAGTGTTTCGACTAAAAATTGGCGGAGGAGTTTGGTAGCGTCTGCAAAGATCAATCCTGTAAAGTTTACTCTTTGCAAGCAAAATTTTCACGGAAAAACTGATTAAAAAGTTACTGCATATCTGAATACAATTTATGTAAAATTTTAAATGTTTGAACCAAAAATTGGCTTAATAGTTTGCTAACGAAAGCAAATGTAACATCTTTTGACTCTTTTGAAGTAAAATTCTCGGGAAAAAAGATTATATTAAACGTATTTAAATACACTTTAATCAAAATTTAAAATGTGTAGACCAAAAATTGGCTGAGTAATTCAGTGGAAAACGCGGAGCTATTTTTTAAAAAAATAGGACCGGAATTATTACCCCTTAAAATTTATTACATTGGACTTAAATAAAATTATAAAGTTAGATCCATGTCCAAGTAACCTATATCTAAAATTTCAAATGTTTATACACGAAATTGGCGGACGAGTTCGGTAGATTTCTCAAATGGCAAATCAGTGAAATTTGACAGCAAAATTTCTGACCGATTAAAAAAAAATCCCAAATCTCAATACTACTTATATCAAATATCGAGTGTGTAGACCGAAAATTAACAGAGTTATTTGATAAGGAAGTGTAAACAGACAGACACACACAGTTTCACTTTTATAGATAGACTAGCAGTGAAGCCCGGCTTTGTTGTAGTGTTCATAACTGTATATGTATACGTATATATCAAAGTGTGCATATGTATGGCAATGGCTTTCTGTATAATAGGCTTACTTAACTATCAGAGAAAAAAGTGGCTACAGACCGCAAAGGTATATATATTTTTTTTTCTTAGACCCTGGTTTTGACACCATAGCAATTTATTGTTTCGTGCTCACATCAAATTAAAATGTCTGACCAATATCCAAGTAACCTACATCTAAATTCAAGTGTGTAGACCGAGAAATGGTAGAGGAATTTGGTAGAATGTCCAAAGGTCAACTTTTTCAACTTATTCATCTTGGCAGATAATTTTTTACCAAAAAACTGATTAAAAAGCTTGCTGAAAATCTGAATACCCTTTATGTAAAATGTTAAACTTTTAGACCCAAACTTAGCTTAATAGTTTGCTAGAAACTGCAAAAGTGCAAATCTTTTGACGTCGACCTCTTGGAAGCCAAATTTCTAGCAGAAAACGACCAAAAATCTTGACCTATATCTGAATATCTTATATAAAAAATGTCAAATATTTAGACCAAAAATTAATGGTTTGCTAGAGACCGCATAGGTAAACTCTGTTGCAATTTGACCTCTGGAAAGCAAACTTATTATCACAAAAGCGAGTAAAAGGCTAGAACTATGTGTAAATACCTTTTATCTAAAATTTTAAAACTTTAGACCAGAAATTGGTTGAGTTATTTGTTAAAGACCGCAAAGATCATTTTTTTTTAAATTTTAACAAAATTCTGACCTCTTAATAGGAAAAGTTCTGGTCTTAACACGATTAAAAAGATGTGTCCAAATATCAGTACCTCGTATATTAACTTTCGAGTCGGTAGTCCGAAAATTGGCAGAGTATTTGGTAGGAAAATGTACACATGCAGGCAGACTGACAGACACACACACACATGCATTTTCAGTTTTATAAATATACAGATAGATTATCGGTGAGATACAAATAAAAATAAATATGACTGTTATATATAGATCTTCTTTAACAAAATTATTAAAGATAAGGAAAATAAACTAACGGAAACAATTTTTTAGTTGATTTTTTAAATAATAAATTTGGTATATTTATATCTTGAACTCATTGTCCTCTGCAGTAAGTAAAGCTCCAAATATCGACGCTATTAATGAACCCAATCTATTGTTGTGTTTTTGTTATCACAATCGGAGTCGGAATTGGGAATCGTATTGGAATCGGAAATTTAGAATGAAATCGGTAATTGTATCAGAATCGAGAAAAAATTGGAATCGTCCCATCACTACAATAAACGGAATTACAATGTGATACACACACACACACACACACACACACACACACACACACACATACACACACACACACATACACACACACACATAGAAATATTCCTATAAATTTGCGTTTCTGTGTATGGATATTTATATTAAAGACTAACTTTCCACGTATTTGAAACGAAAATACAACTTTGTTATATACGGTTCGTGGAATTGCACGAATATTTACAAAAGATGTAGGTGATTTGCATATTCTTTTAAACATTCATTTTAAGTAAATCCCTGTAAGTATTTTTCGTTTTTCTAATGAGATATCATCGTCATATCTTATCGCAACAGAAATTAACCCATCGCATGTCGGTGCTGTTTGCCTCCTTAAGAGGGCAAGTAGCAAACCTTCACGTGGTGCCCCTGTTAATCTTCGCAGACCGAAGACTGTTGTTATATATATATATATATATATATATATATATATATATATATATTAGCTAGTTAATTGGCATTGGCGGATCGGGAAATGCCTTAGATTATTTCACCCCATCGGGCTTATCGGACCTGCTAACTCACAATGCACAAGTGAGAGAATTTTCGTAGCATTTTTTTTCTGGCGTTCGGCTTATACATTTTTTTCATTTTCACCTGGGCACACACATCGCAATTTGGGAGATCGTCTGAAGGTATTATTTTCATGCCTTCGACTATATTTGGCATGTTTTTTTAATATAATCCATATTGCAGTGTCCTAGAATTTTATGCCATGTTTCCAAGTCGTGACAGGCAGTTTATGAGGGAACCTTACATTTTAAATAATATAGTCGGTTATTTTCTTTAATGTCAAATACAGTTCCATTGGGGTATATCAATATTGACTTGTTTTGGCGAAACTTTATATCGCACCTTGTTTAAATGCACCCTTCACGGAAAATAGGTCCTGCTTAAATGTAGGTATGCACAGAGCATTTTTTAGAATACAGTAAAAATTTCGCCATTATTATTTTTTAGGGATATTTACGCATCGCATCTTTTCAAGACTATATTATATATATATTTAACTACCGTCGGCATGTTCGACAAAATGACTTTATGGATTAAAGTTTGAATCAAAATTAACAAAATCAGATTCCCTGGTAATAATGTGTGCTGTAGCACCACAGTCTACAAGGAGATTTTTACCGTTTGCGGTATTGTCAAATTTACATGTGAATAGAAATGTATGTTCTTCCTCAATGTTCTCAAAGTTTATTTACGGAGTCCATTTTAGAGCGTTTATATCGACATTGGAAACTTTTGTGGTTGGGTCATCCACAATTATAGCAGATAATTTTATTCTTTTTCTTGGGAAAATTATTTTTGGGGAACATGTTGCAGTGAGGTGCTTAATTTGGTGGTGTCTGTTTTTGAACTTTATAATATTGTTGGAGTTATTATTGTCCACGATTAGTCTCTTCGTCACTGCGCAATGCCACTTTAACTTAACTGAAATTGATGGGTTTATCTTTTTGTGTTATAACAGTTGTAAATGGTTTAAACTCGGATGGAAGTCTCTTGAGGCTCATTGTTAACAATAAGGTATCGCTTATTTCATCTGAGAGTTTTAAGGCATTGACGGTTGTTTCTGCCCTTATAACGTAGTCGGTAATAGTTTCATCATCGTTACGTTTCAGAGACGTTAGTTCTGTATATAGTGATATAACGTTCGGTTTCCCTTTTGATAAATAATGTTCTCTTTATATGCTCAATGCTTTCCGCCCGCCATCCAAAGCGTCTATTATAATCAGAGACAGACTTCTATCGTCTAAGCATTGAATCAGTTCTGCAAAAACAGTCGCGTTCTTTTCGAGAAATTCGGGGTTGCTAGGATTCTCTGTTGGAGAGTGTATCTCCTTGTGTAGTTTTCGAATCCTTAGAAATCTCAGAAATGTTACATGCCAAAATGCGAATTTAGATTCTGATCCGTCAAAGAAAAGACGATGGCTGGGAGAATAACCTGTTAAGTGTTGAGGCACCATATTGAACAAAGATGACGACGTTGTTCAGATCAGATCCTGAGTATAATTGGCAGTAACCAAGATGGCGGTCAAGAATCAAATGCGGTCAGTTAACGGCGAACTGATTGAATCCAAAATTCGACAATAGTTGTAGTAACTTTGGATGTTTTCATTGGTTGTTTAGCACAACCGGTGGTTATAAAAACGATTAGCAAATTTATTGGTCTCATACCCTCTACTAGTAAGTCTGATGGGGGATGTGTCTCCTAACGGCTTCGGGTGCAAGGAGACAGGGTAGTTGTTCTTGTCAATGATCCGTTCTTGACACTCAACCCGACAGGTGAAGGGCCGGGAACCGGCCAGAACCTGCCAGGCAGCGGTCAACCGCTTGGGTACTACCTAGGAGGTCCACACTCGAAGGCCTTGCCACCGGGCTTTCCGCTGGAGCAAGTTAATTGTTTGTCGCCGAAGGCGCTCCTACCAAGGAATGCCGACGGGAGAGCCAAGGCATTTTTTGTTAAGGCGAGAGTGCTCCTTATTTAGGGGAGCTCGCCTGTTCTCCGCCTTCCGGCCTTGTGCCCCATTTTGCTGTGGTGAGCAACAAATAGATAACTACTCCTTACTTGTTTGTCTGATAGTTGCTTCTACTTTCATATATATACATATATATATATATATATATATATATATATATATATATATATATATATATATATATATATAAGCCTATTCAAAGCCAAAGAATTTTCCTGGAAAACGATTTGTGCAATGAAAGTGTCTATTACCCGTATATTTAAATGGTTTATCCATTTATTTGTATGTGAATATTAAGTAGTTTACGTATTATGATACAGCCGGTTTTAAATATATTTAATTATATATATATATATATATATATATATGTATATATATATATATATATATATATATATATATATATATACGCATGTAATTTAAATTTAAATTGTTTATGTGTGGTCTGGGTGTGTACATTCACTGCAACACTACTTTGTCAATTGTCAGTCAACAGACTCGTCATTTAAAATAGATGTTATTGAGATTTAGCAATATATTTTTTTTCGGATTCTGGCTAGGAATGTGGGTGTCAAAGGTAAAAGTTCACCAATTTTATCTTTGAAAACTAAACAAATATTCTCCACCAATTTCGAAAGTCGAAACACTTGAAATTATAGATATAGGTTACTTGGACATGTATCAACATTTTAATTTGATCTGAGCCCAATCCAAGAAAAGTTAAAAGGTAAAAAAAATTGGTTCAAATTAAATGAAAAATTACTAAGCATATTTTTAGTCTAAACATTTGAAATTTTACAAAATGGTTTCCCGACATACAACAAGCGTTTTAATTTATTTTGGAGCGATCATTTGAGTGCCTGAGGTCAAAGTTGAAAGAATTAACCTTTGCAGACTCAAACAAACTCCTCCGAAGATTTGGGGTCTAAGGACTTTAAAGTTTTTATGTAGGTTACCTGGACATTATTAAAAGTATGGCGGGCTGATATATATCATATATATATATATATATATATATATATATATATATATATATATATATATATATATAATAAGTAGAAATGTGTGTCACATATTCATAGTAATATTTCTAGCTTTTATTCACTTTACCGGTTCCTGTGTACCCATTAATAGTTATACATTTTGCATCTAGATTAATCAGTACACACTAATTAGAATAATGCGTAAGTGACGATAGAGTGATGTAATGATATATCTAATCTATCAGGAGTATAGTGAATATAGTCCGCCTCTACTGAATGCAAAGAAATTCATCGCACATAATATATTTGAGTTTTAAATTCATATAGTTTTTAATACTTCATGCAAACATACAGATACGCGCATCTATATTTTATATATGTATATATACATATATATATATATGTATATATACGCATATATATACATTTATATATATTTATATACATATATATCTATACACATATATATGAATATAACTAGGTATATATATGTATATGTGTGTGTGTGTTGGGGGTTGTATTTAGGTATTAGTGTTATATTTATATTATTCTCTTCTAAGAATACAAAAAAAGATAACCATAAAAGGAAATCCATACGGTTCTAAAAACAACCCATAAAAGTATATATATATATATATATATATATATATATATATATATATATATATATATATATATTTATTTATTTATATATGAAATAAAATGGAGATTGAAGGACCTGGATACTCAACGTTTCGCCCGATTTATGCGGGCTTCTTCAAGAGGGATGGTCATTGAAGAAGCCCGCATTAATCGGGCGGAACGTTGAGTATCCAGGTCCTTCCATCTCCATTTTATTTCATATCGTCGGATTTAATCCAGCTCAACAATTATATATATATATATATATATATATATATATATATATATATATATATATATATATATATATAAATATATATATATATATATATATATAAATATATATATATATATATATGTATATATATATATAGTGTTGTATACATATGTATATATATATATTTATATTTATACGTATATATACGTATATATACATATATATATATGTGTGTATATATACATATATATATATATATATATATATATATATATATATATATATAACTACGTTATTTCCTCAAATAAAATTAATATACGAAAGTATAAATTTATGTGTAAATGTAAAGTATTTATTCAACAGTGTTCTATACGTAGGTAGAGCTAGTTTGTAAGTTATAAAATGTATATGGCCATTAAGCTATACTGATTAGTCACCTTTTCATCCACTCTCAGACTGAGGAATCCTAGAGGGGATGAAATGTTGAATATTAAGTGTAGCTTAATCGCCATATACATTTTATAACTTAGCGAAACAGTACTGTATGTGGATGACTATAGTGCTCCTCACCTTGAGTTGAGCATATTGAGAAGTGAAAAACGAATTACCATTAGCATATAAGCGACGCTCTTTGTGTAAACAAATCGAGCGGAGGTATTTCGGACGATATCAAAACATCGTTAAACTCACTACACGTTCAAGCAGCCGCCAATAGCTTAATGGTTAGAAGCCTTGACTGCCGTATAAACGGTCGGGTTTCAATCCTGGCTTGAGATAGTTGCCTGTCTAGCCGCACTGATGAGCTGTGAAACAGCGAAACAGTACTGTATGTGGATGACTATATATATATATATATATATATATATATATATATATATATATATATATATATATGGATAGATAGATTGATAGATAAATATATATATATGTGTGTGTTTGTCTCTGTGTGAGTCTGTGTGTCTCTGTGTGTGCGCCCGTGCTTGTGTGTGAGTTAAGTTTGTGTGAATTTTTTTTATTGCTCAGAACACAAAAGAAATAACCAATATTTGTTGCATTATTAGATGCCTTAACTTTTCTGTCTTAGATTTCTCGAATATATAACTGTTTGTAATCATTAGGGGGTATTGCGTTTACATAATTTGTGTCTTTCCGTTTCTGCTATCTGATTTAAAAAAGGAAAACTGACTTTAAAGTAAAGTACATGTAAACTATCCCATATTATTCGGGTGGAATAATAGATATTGTGTTATATGTGCCTGCTTTGTGTGCCCCTATTTTATTCATCTTTAGTTCTCTCATAAAAAGAACAAATGATAAATGTAAATAACCCAAAGTCTCTTAGTTCAATAGTGGATCAATATTTCCTGAAATAAAAGCAGCAACCTCGTTTGTCGGCATTATAACCTACAAATTTCATTTATAAAAGGCTGAAAATCGAACACACATATCGACTAATGATTCCGCATGACAACACAGACATATGTACACAGGTACATATCCAATGCAACATACATATATCTGTACACGCACATTTATATGTACACCCATTATTATATACATACACACACACCTATATATATATATATATGTATGTGTATATATATATATATATATATATATATATATATGCAAAAAATCGATGGTCCGAAAGCGAAATATACACGACTGCAGTTTCATGCCATCAACTTACGTTAAACGCAAGAAATCTCGTATTGTATATTTGTTATAGGGTTCTGTAATTTTATTTCGAGTGCTTTTGATGCATAGCAAATGGTTCGTTATTTGTTCTTTTTGTAGTTGATTTTAATATGCGTTTATCCATATATATATATATATATATATATATATATATATATATATATATATATATATATATATACAGCCCACAAACGCAGAGCAAAATATATATGTATACATTTATAGATGTAGATATATAAATGCATATATAAATACGTACATTAATTTTAATATATTTAACAAGACAGTTACTTTATCACGCCGCTCCTCCACAAGTCGAAATTATTACACCAACCTCTATAAAGATTGAGATAATTATGGTGAAGACTAATTCATCACAATAGAAAATTACCAGATTATTAACCCTTATTAAATCTATATAGTCTTATGTTTATTAGGTGCCTTACTAAGTTCGTAAATATCAACCTCAGTTTAAAATTTGTGTGTTTATAGTGTTTTCCTTATGGGTCAGAGTAGAGTGAGTATCTACCCTTTGCATTTCAGATTTCACAAGCGTTGACGAATCAGTTATTTGCATTAGAAAATTTCATGACAATACATATACTATACACGAATACATACTATATATATAATATATATATATATATAAATATATATATATATTTACATATATATATAAATATATATATATATATATATATATATATATTTACGTGCATATATATTGCATGAGTATTGCTCCTGATATTCATAAATGACCTCCCCGACAAAATTGCCTCTGAGATGGGTATATATGCTGATGACACTACACTCTATGGCAGGCAAGAACACATTTCTAAAGAAATGGCAGAACCACTAGAGGCAGACCTCCAATCTGTGGTGGAATGGGGACAAAAGTGGTTGGTCGCGTTCAATGCTGCCAAGACTAAACGATTTTCATTCAATAATTACAAGAAACCCTCTCTACCACCTATAGCAATGGCCAACGACTCTTTATCTGAGAGTACATCTTTCAAACTCCTTGGACTAACGTTCACAGGAAACATGAGTTGGAACAATTACATTGAAGGCATTGCCAGGGCCACTGCAAGAAAGGTGGGCTCTCTCTACCGTGCTAGAAACTACTAACACCCGAAAGTATCCTGTACCTCTATAAGGCCACCATTCGCCCATGTATGGAGTATTGCTGCCACATCTGGGCTGGTGCATCTGCTACTAGTCTCTCGCTCCTTGACAAGGTTCAAAAGAGAGTCGCAAACCTGATGGACCCTAAACTGGCATCTAAGCTTCAGCCTCTGTCCCATCGACGAAATGTTGCATCCCTCTGCTTTTTCTAAAAGTATTTTAGTGGTGAATGCTCTGACGAACTGCAATCACTCGTGCCCCCACGACGTGAGCACACTCGACCAACCCGACAGGCTGCTAAATCCCACCCCACACTGTAGAGATCCCTAGATGTAAAATATCTTTTTACTCCAATAGTTTCTTCCCCAGAATCTCTAGACTCTGGAATTCCATTCAAGGTCTCTGCTTCCCCAACAGTACTGACGTGCAGAAGTTCAAGTGTAACGTGAACCGACATCTTGCTGCCCAAATCCCTACATAGTACCCCAGTAGTTGTTGCCCCTGATAGTAGCCCCCTACACCAAAGTAGCAATTTCCTTGTTTGAGGTGAAAATGTAATAAAAAAAATAAAAAAAATTATACTTTTATGCACGTACATAAATATATAAATAAATAAATACGCCCAATACAATAAGGGCAATCTCTTCATATATATGAATGAAAGATAAAAGGGCTTATCACTCTTTAAACAGCGGTAAGTTGGCGGAAATAAAATAACAGATTTTCGACGTTCTTAATATCTTTTCAAAAGGTTAACAACAAATCTGAAATTCATAAACGTTAAAACAAACGGTCATTTAAGTTGTGATCGACTGCACATCGGTACAGTATCAGAATATGGATACAGATGTACTGAGTCGACCCTAACCTATTCTAACGACAGCTTAAATCAACAAACACGTGTATCCATACGTATACTGTTATACACGTAAATAAAGAAATAAAGAAATAAATACGCCCCATAAAATAATGGATCTCTCTCTCTCTCTCTCTCTCTCTCTCTCTCTCTCTCTATATATATATATATATATATATATATATATATATATATATATATACGTTTTATTTTTATTACCGTATCTTTCTGTTAAGTTACATTATTGTTTCAGCCACTCGGCCGTTTATTTGGTCGTCTGTAGCTTCCTCAGACTTTTACAGAAATGTTCGCTATTTTGGGATGAAAGAGTGAATGAGGTCAGGGGGTTTGCGAGGAGGGCGGAAGAAACAGAGGAAGGGAACAAGGGAGAAGGGGGAGGGGGCGCTTGGTATGTCGATAATATTTCAGTTTTGGTGTGTGAGAGCGTATGAGCCCACAAGTATTGGTATCTGTATGTGCGCATGCGCTTGCATGTATGCGTGGGGTGCAAGTATGCCTGAATCAATATGCGCATATAAGCCCGTATAATCGCCTCCTTGCAGGCAGGGGCGTCGATGTGTGTATGTATCTGTATATGTGCGCATCCATGCCTAGGCAGCGTACCCAATCTTAGCACCTTAAAGAAAATCAGACGTAAGCTAGAGCAACGCGGGTGTCAATGCATGCAGGCGCACATATATGCATACATTTGCACGCCAGCGCGTGGATATATATGTGCCTGTGACCGTTTCTCTTAAGTATATATGTGTGTACGTTCGCATGTGTGTACCCGTGGCCGC
Organism: Euprymna scolopes; assembly: GCF_053919585.1. Taxonomy (NCBI): domain Eukaryota; kingdom Metazoa; phylum Mollusca; class Cephalopoda; order Sepiida; family Sepiolidae; genus Euprymna; species Euprymna scolopes. Next base: position 104,927,269 of record NC_136490.1, read on the forward strand.
ACCCGCAAACTAACCCTCTCCAAACAATTAACACCAAAATAAAAAATAAAAATAAATACACCGAATCATACCCCCGCCTCCAAACAAAAGGTCAAGATATACTTACAAAGAAATTATCTCACCAACGAGACGCAACAAACTTTAACATTAAGAGTCGAATTTTAAAGTAACCCCTCCTCCCACCCCAACATATTCCCCTTCCCCTCATGTATCCCTATGCCCTCAGCCACACCAGAAATAAACTCGCCAGACGCTCCCCCACAAGTTACTTAAACCAACAAAATTAAAAGATTATCGATATACTAAGTGCCCCCTCCCACCTTAACCCTTGTTTCCTTCCTATCTTTCTTCCGCCCTCCTAGCAACCACCCAGACCTCATTCACTCTTTCACTATTTCATCGCAAAATAGCGAACAGTTCTGTAAAATCTGAGGAAGCTACAGACGGCCAAAAAAAAAACGGCCGAGCAGCTGAAACAATAATGTAACTTAACAGAAAGATACGGAAATAAAAAAATAAAACGCATATTTGCTCTACAACAGTATTGGCCACGTTCTTCAGTTTTTATTAATTACCATCTCAACTATATATATATGTGTGTGTGTGTATTTAATATGTATTTATTGTTCATATATATATATATATACATATATATATATATATATATATATATATATATATATATATATATATATATATATATATTCGCTGTTTCACAACTCATCTCACGCCAGGAGGATAACCCGGTCGTCCAAAGGACAGTAATATATATATATATATATATATATATATATATATATATATATATATATATATATATATATATATATATATATGTGTGTGTGTGTGTGGGTATGTGTGTGTGCGTGTTTGTGTGTGTGTGGGGGGGGTAAATAACAAGAAGAGCTTATAGCTCAAATACCGCTAAAGTTGCGGGGAAAATGAAAATAACAGCGTTTTGACATTGTAAACATCGGTAGAAAATTCCCAAAATAGAAATATATCTATATCTCTGTAAAAATGAACTTCCTACGACGAAACACGTGTCAGTGGATAATTATATTTTAAAAATATATATTCCACTCCCCGTTAGGCGGGTATCAGATTGGTCAATGGGAAAAGTATTCCCAACGAGCATTTAGGTAAAAATGCACTTTCGTATAAATACTTGAATTCATTAAAGAAATTATCGCTAACAAAAACAAATAAAAACATATATATATATATATATATATATATATATATATATATATATATATATATATATACGTGTATATATATATATATATATATATATATATTATATATATATATATATATATATATATATATATATATATATATATATTCCAGATCGAAAGATATCCAAATATTAAGAATAATTCATCAAGGGTCGTTGATTGTGCTGGATCGCAGAGATAAAATTATTTTTATCGTTTTGTATATATAGAGAGTCATATTTTGCTATGATGTGCACACCGTTTCGCACATAATAGATATAATCAGGCAAGAAAATTTTAAAATTACAAAGGGTCCAAGACTATTTGTTTTATTTTAGAGGAGAGGAAATATACATATGCTATGACTGGCGTGAAGGAAGCATAATGTTCTTACTTCAATCACATTACATTAGGTAAGAACGCATCATTGCAAAGTATATTTTCTCTCCTCTAAAATAAATATGGTCTTGAACCACTTTTAATTTTTTTAATTTTCTTGCATGATGAGATCTATTATTATCGAAACGGTGTGCACATCCTGTAAGATATTACTGTATTTACATAAATAATAATAAAAAATGTATATATAGTAATATATATATATATAACGTTCATCTTTACAGATATAAATTACAGTTTCTTGGTCAGCATTGAAAATTGTTTTATCGCTCACTAATCCCAAGATTTTAGCAACTGACTTTAGTAGCAACTGACGTTGGATTTTAGACATTTAGTTATCATATAGGCATAAATCATTTAATCCGTGAATTTCTACAAACATCCTACGTACCTCGTCCATATTCTTATGTAACCTCCTGTGTAAATACGAGTTGATTTCTGAAAAGCCGTTAACGTCTAATAAATGAACAGATCATATATTCCTTGATGCGCATAAGCATTCAAAAGACACACATATATACACACGCATGCATGCACCCACACACACTTACACACCCACCCACACCCACTCACACACACACACACCCACACACACACACACACACACACATATATATATATATATATATATATATATATATATATATATATATATATATATATATAGTAAGTTATAAAATATATATGTCGATTAAGCTACACTGATTATTCCGCGTATCATCCACTCTAGGATTCTTTAGTCTTAAGCTGAAGAATCCTAAAGTTGATGAACTGCGGAATATTCAGTGTATCTGAATCGCCATATATTTTTTATTTTTTTATAACTTACTAACTAGCTCTACCTACGCATTTACACTGTTGAAGTAAACGCTTAAAGTTTACGCATAAATTCATACTTTGGTATATCAATTTCATGTGAGTAAATGAAGTAGTTATATATATATATATATATATATATATATATATATATATATATATATATATATATATATATATATATATATATATAATGGTTGGAGCGATTGGTTTCCTAGATGTAAATCCAATGAAACTCATGTTATTCTGAAGGAGTACTCAATAAAGTACAAAGCTGTTATCTACTTTGATTATTATACACACATTATTAGTTACATACGTTCAGACATGTTTCAGTGGAATCTCAATCCAAGAGTAACACTATATCAGACAAAAAAATTATTTGTTCTGCTTTATTGTTATCCGTGAATTGAGATTCCACTTAAACATGTCTGCACATATGCAACCAATAATGTTATTTATAATAAACAAACTGTATATATATATATATATATATATATATATATATATATATATATATATATATATATTCTGGCAGTCCTTCTCTTTGTTATTGTGGGATATTAGTATGCATAGAAAAGTATGTTTCTATTTATTATTATACCCGAATTAAAAAAAGTATCAACCGATTACATTGATTACACTGGTCAACAAATTTTTATTTTTTTTCTTTGGCAGACCATCTAGGAGTGTTTTCTGGGGTTTTGAAGGTCGCTGATTACGAATATAACATTGTTTTTGCCAGATTGGCTCTAGTTTAGAAGATACTGATAGCCCCAAATAAGCCTAAACTGCTAAAATTCTCCCTGTGAAATACTTCAATATAGAAGCAGTAAATAATAATTTTCTGATATTATTGAATCATTATAATTATTATGTATATATTGAAGTATTTCAGGGAGAATTTTTATATAATTATTTATATAGGGAGAATTTTTATATAATTATATACTGCAATTACTAAATAACATGTTCCATAAATATAGTTGCAGTATAAATTAAACAGTAATTAAGAATTTTCTTTTTAATTCCACTGTTGAAAATGAGTTCCAGAGAGAAAATGAGTTTTTCTAGAAGATGTTGCAGATATGAACCGGATGTCTTTTGTTACATCTGTGGACAGTATATGATGGCACAACAAAAGAGGAATATTACAGACTTTGTCAAGAGGGCGTACAAAGCATACTTCGATATGATACTTGGTGACCAAGACAAGTCTTGGGCCCCACATATGGTGTGCAAAACCTGTATAGAAAGTCTCCGCGGTTGGACCAACGGTAAGCTGAAGTTGAAGTTTGCTGTACCAATGGTGTGGAGAGAACCCAACAATCATTTTGATGACTGCTACTTCTGTCTCAATGACATGACGGGGTTTAACAAGCACAAGAAAGCAAATTGGCATTTTCTGCTTGGTCAGCAAAGTGGGTACACAAAGTATCCCTGCATTCTTTGTTTGTGGGATAGCAGAGTAAGAATCCAGCACTGGAGAAGGGAGAACTGGCCAGAACGAGAAAGTCTCGAAGTCGGCACAGCCAACGTCATCAATGAGCCTTTGGTACCCAGGGATAGAATCATCTTCCCTCCATTGCACATAAAACTAGGGCTCATGAAGCAGTTTGTTAAGGCGTTGAACAAGGATGGGGATCGATTCAAGTACATATGCAGACAATTTCCAGGTCTTTCCTTCAAAAAAGCTAAAGGTTGCATCTTCGATGGACCTCAGATTCGAACGCTCATGAAGTATTCTGACTTCACTAATCATATGAACACGGTTGAGTTAAATGCTTGGGTGTCCTTCACAGATGTAGTGACAAACTTTTGGGGAAATCACAAAGCTGACAATTACAAGCATTTGGTTTGTAAGATGCTTACTGCATACGGAAAACTAGGGGCAAATATGAGCATTAAAGTTCATTTCTTGTTTAGCCACCTCGACAGATTTCCTGGTAATCTTGGTGATTACAGTGAGGAGCAGGGAGAGAGATTCCATCAAGACATCAAAACAATGGAAGAGAGGTATCAAGGCAAATGGGATGAGCACATGATGGCAGACTACTGCTGGAACCTTTTGAGAGACTGCCCAAAAGTTGCTCACAAGCGAAAATCGTATAAACGTCAATTTTAGTTTTGCGAATAAAATATTGTTTTGTGTGTTCATTGTAACTAAGAATCTAGTGTATAATGCTTTGCATTAATTTATGATATATAACTGGTTATGTAAATGTTTTTTTCACTTGGAGAATTAAAATTCAGCAAATTTTTAGCAAATTTTTTGTTTATCCTCGAAATCTATGAAAAGTGTTCAGTTATAGGATAAATGAAATGATGTTATATCTAACTTAACTTGTTAGATTGAGATTTTACACTGTCTTTGTGGTTTAAGATTATCATAAAAATCAATATCTGACATTTATGCACTATTTACCCGTTTTTGTACGTTTAGCTATGGTCGCGAATGGGTGATTTCAGACAAACGACCCCACTGTGATATCTCAAAAACTAGAGCCATATGAAAAAACTAATGTCAGATTCGGATTCAGCGCCCTTGAAAACCCCAGAAACCAGTCTTACTTTGCCTGCCAAAAATATTGTGTTGACCAGTGTTATTTACTAACATTACTTTATATCCGAATATAGGTGCAACTGTATGCAAACACATTGACACATTGCATCTTTTTAGATTACATCAGATCGTTATATAGAAAGCGCAAATTATATAAACAATAAGATAAATTGTTCTTATAATTGCGTTATAAAATATTTATTATTTAATTTGATTTTCTTTGTTATCATATTTTCTAATAAATAGTTCTTATTAAACTTGGATGTGAAGACAGATTTCTGAAAGTATTCATTGCAAGTTACGATTTTTTATGTGTAATAGCCTCACAAATTCATTAAAAAATTGGATATCAGATTAATAACAGCAATAGCGATCCATATTTGAAAATAGAATTAGATGCATGATTATATTTAATAAATTAAGAAAGCTATTTGTAAAAATCATCCGGTGAAATATTTACAGTAGTATTTTCTATATTGATATATTAATATCAATATCTACAGAAAACGTGTTTTTATATTGACATATCAATATCAGTAGATATCGCCGGCGTAAGAATTATATTTAAAGGACAAATTGAGATGTTATTAAAGCAACGATTCCCAAAAGGAACCTGACAAATATTAATTACATTTATTTATGTTTTTTATGAATTTTAGGTAAAGAGGATACACAGTTAATACTTTAAGTTTGTTTTTGGAGATTCCGTTTGATTCTTTTAATATTTTACTTAATTTCATTTTGTTTTGTTATAGCTTTTACTTTTTAGTCTGCCTTCCAAATTTTCTATCGAATCTATCGATAGATAAAATGTAATTCGAAATCTTTGTTCGTTTTCCCAGTAATTATATTCATCCTTGAATCAATGATCATAAAAAAAACTATTAATATGTCGGTAAATTTCAAAGGACATTTATCAGACATTAATAAAAGGATTAATGGTGAAACACTTAGTCCCCTAAGACAAACCAACACAATATCATAGATAAAAACGCTGCTAAGTAATGTTTACATAAGTATTAGCTCTACATCTGTATATGAGAGTAACATTGTAAAAACAAACGGTGTTCAGTTTGAGTCACGTGTCTTTATGGACAGCAGTGTCCGTTATCCTCTATCGTTTCGTAAAGTGAATTCAAACTAAGAGAAAGTGGAGTTTTTGCAAAATGTATCAAGATTTTCACAAAGGGTAAATCTAAATGAATTAAAGAGCTCCACTCAGAAACAATTTCTTATCGTTCATTGTGCTTTGGTAGATATATTTGAGAGATTAATAAAGAGGAGTATTACATTTTACGCAATACTAGATGTGTTTACTTAAATGCTTGACATACAATATCCCCTGTAGCAAGATATGGACATTCTGAATAGCTGCAAATGTTGACATTTTCTGCACGGTTAGATATTCCCTAGAGGTTCTTATTATTAGAACGGGAATACAATATGTCCCCGTGTAAGATGGAGATAATGCATAGGAACTTTGTTTTTGTACACCTGACATAGTCATACTTAATTCGTGACCTGTTTTAATTTTTTTTTCCCCAATGAGGTCCTGATTTATATTATTCCATCATGATTCTCACATAATAAATTAGTCAGTTTTCAAGTGTTAATTAGTTGACATATATATAATTCAGGTTTCATGAATTATGCAATCCATATACGGATGAAGTAACTACACGAATGTGAAACCTATACACATAAACCAGAACTCGGAGAGGATTAGCCACTACATATGTCATTTGCAAAACATTGATCAATAATTCCTAAGAAGCCTCATTATTATACATACCATTTTATGAACCACCCTTTTTTCCTTACCTTATAATACATTATTATGTTTTTCGTCGCAATCGTCCCGGACAAGGCATGGCGTCTTCTGATGAATTGAGCTAAAAACTACTTCAAGATCAAAACTTTTCAGACGATGAAAGATATGATTGGTTTTGACTCGCTAAACAATATTTCTTCCTTCTATCGAATGTGATGACTAAAAACAAAAAACGCAAACAAACGTGGCTGCCGACAGTAAACATTAGATCCACTTACAGCTCAACTTTAACTTATAACATAGGGATATTGTAGTGAAAAACTTGAGACTCGAAACAAAAATAAACCTACGATCATATTCTCTCCGTTTCTCCCTCTTACATCTTCATAATATTTCTTTCTTTCCTTATTTGTTCCAATACATAACCTAGTGCTATTCTCTTGGACAATTAATCTGCATGAAAATGTAATAAATAAAACGCAGTTGATTTGCACGTACACATGTAACTATTGAAAAAAGAAAAAAAAAACATTATTTAAGAAAATAACCCTGTATAACACAATAATATTATACAAATAAAACTAGTACCTAAATTTTGGAATTTAAAGTACGCGAGTACTTTCATAACGATCTGGACCACAGGGTGAATTTTCACTCTCTTTTTAGTATGTCAGGTTTTTTTCAAAGTTTTCATCAACAGGGTTTTTAAGAGTGGAATGTTTGTGAATTGTCTTTCATTTAATTTTTGGAAATATAAAATAAAATTCTGAAGAATTGCGTCTTACGTTTCTGAATTTTGGAGATGAGGATTGTGTATTCATAATATTTAGATTCTTCGAACTACTTTTCTCATTTAGAGTGTTCTTCTTATAACGTGTCAGTCAATTCTTCAGGTAGGTCTTGTCCAAATCGGAGACATGGAAGTAATTTCAATCGGTCCATTTATTTTCTTTACTAAGATTACCTGTTCTGGTTCCATCAGCCAGCATTGGATAGAGGTCCTAATTAATTTGCAATTAAGTGTTTTGATATCCCACACTGAGAATTTGCAACAAGAACGCATGGAGCAGTTGTTATCATAAAAATTCATCGTAAAATTGATATTTGCTGAAGGTTGAAGTTTCAAATCACGGTGGAGGAGATCTAAAAATATAATTACAAATTGCTTATCCAATTGTGTCTGACGAAACGTAAGCATACTAACCCGTGAAGTGAATAAACGGTTCTGTTCGAGATCCTGAGTAGATTCCCAAGTTTGACGGACATATTCCCGGATTTTAAACGTGGTTTGTTCGGAGGTTACATCGACCAGAACTTTGTGAAAATTACAACCAAGATGAAAATAATAATAATAATAATAATAATAATAATAATAATAATAATAATAATAATAATAATAATAATAATAGCCCGAAGAATCTAGGTAACACGAGATAATTGCGCATTACATTTTGATGTAGACATTCGGCTGATATTATGCTGCGACTGAATCACGTTGACACTCCGAAGATAAGCGAGGTTTTCGAGTACAAATGGATGACCATTTGTGAATACTAAGTGCTTACCATGGGCGCTTTGCTAATCCTTACTTTATTTGCAGTCGTCCTACACTTCTTCCGTTAACTGGAATCAAGCAGTGATTATTGCGTATGTGTGTACTGAGAGATTACACAACCCTTGCTTCACAATTATACACGCAGCTTTCCTAGTAGGACATACAGAAGTTTTTAAAGACAGAACGGATGTAATACAACGTTTTTTTTGCTTTATTTATTTTTATTTTTTTGATAGACATTCTTAAACTGCATCACTTCATTGATTTGGATTACTCTTCTTAAATTGCAGAACGTTACAACTGGTTTCGCCAAATTTTAACTTTTCACACTCATGAAAGGCACTCAATTGCGAACGTAACGATTTTATTTAAGCAACAGGGGGAACCCATTTTTTATCGTTAGGAAGGATTTGATAGTTATTTTAAGTAATTCGTATTTATCGAGATCGTCAGTACTGATGGGCACACATAAGGTGCGCCGATCGCGTATACGTGGACGTCGGAAAGAATTTCTTATCACATCGGATTACGTTGTCATAATTAGTAAACTCAGGAAAAAAGATATACGGAGATATGCACACATAAACCCATCTATCTATTTATATATGAATCTATCTCTCTCTATCTATCTATCTATCTATCTACTTATCCATATATTGAAAGAAACTCATGTCATTATTTAAGAGTATACAATGCAGTACCAAGCCGGTATATAGTTTAATGTACGCACATTATTAATTAGTTACATACATGCACACGTGTTTCATAGGAATTTCAATTCAAGAGAAACACTACATCAGACCAAAATGTCTGTTGATGTTGTAGATAAATACTAGATAAATATTTTATTCTTAATAAAAGCATACAATTTAATATAATACATAATATGAGAATGATTTTCCAAATAATCTAATTCGGGATTATTAAAACACTACAACAATGTATGTGGTGTTTTTATTATTGTTCATAAATCACCACAAATACCTTCATTTATTTCAATATAAATAGTTTAAAACGTTTAACTGAAATATAAAAATATCTCCATGTACTATGGTGTTGGATTTGTTACTTAATTGTATGATGTATTGAATTTGACATTGGTATTTACATTTTTATTCTTGTAAATAACATATATTGTATTGTATGTACAGTGGTTATAACTTTAAGCCCAAATAGCTAATTTATATATAAAAATCGGGAAGTTGTTATTGGAATATCATGCCAAACATGGAACCGATAAAATAGGTGTCGGTTTCGACAAATTATCTGAAATGAAAAGTAAATAATTTACTAATTTATTTTATTGCGGACTATTATCCTCATCTTTCTTAGATGTTGTTTCACGACGTTTCGGCAAATCAGAGCTCTGACCTTCCTCAGATGGTAACCGCAACGGGATAAGAACTCCGAATCTCCTAACTGCATTCTCAGCAATTACTGACATCCATCGTTGTCGTCTCACAACGTTTTAGCTAAGTAAGCCTCTGACCAGCTTTGGGTAGGTTTGAAACCACTATCTTAAGACAAGTCTTACCTAGTACCGTACAAATCCAACGTTTTTGCCCTCTGTGCCATGGTCCCCGAAGGCCCGTGACGCAGTGGATTGACACCACCTGACGAAAGCCAGTGAAATAGTTTGACGAAACGTCGTGAAATAACATCTAAGAAAGAAAATGAATTAATAAATACTACTCATCTCAATAATGAATTCCACTTTAATAATATATACATAATTTACTGTTTAAATATTTCAACTTTAACAAAAAAATGATACAACAAATATGGTTAAAATACCGACAATTAAATATGTGTCAGCCGAATTGAAATGATGTTTGTTATTCATTAACTATATCAAATGTTTTATCGAATGTAGGCTTAGTAAAACCTCTATCAATAAATATATGTTTATCAGTTTGTAAATGTATCCGGACATTAAACCGTTTCGCTATGTTCGAAAAATATATTTTGCTTCATTCTATTAAGAAGTATTAAACGAGTGAAATATTACGGGGTGGGGGTAGAAAGATAAAATGGTGTGGTTTGGGCACATAATTTCCAAAAAAAATGTTACATACGTAGAAAAAATTCAAAATGTGCGCGTTTAGGGACTTTTAATTTTTTTTTTTTAAAGATTTGCTTTGTACATATCACTTTGGCAGTTAATTATTGTTCCTGATATTTGTAAGGATCTTAACACAATACACACACACACACACACACACACACAAATAGGATTGCTTGTAGAATGCACATTTCTTTCTTGTATTTTTTTTTCGTTTTTTTTTCTCATTTTTTAACGGATTGCCCCCCCCCCCACTTATATAAAGGATTTTCATTTTCCCAAGATCAATTATGTTAAAGAACTTTATAATCCAATGTATTCAGTGTTGTTTGCACAAGTTTCCACGATTGTTTTTGCACGCACGTGTATTTAAATTTTCGCACGTTTATATATTAATCATGTATACTCATTCGCACGTTTATATATTAATCACGTACGTTTGCACTTTATATATTTATTCTGTACACTCACTATTACATAGCTAACTATAGCATATACTGACGCAACAAGTCACGAGTAGTCTAGTATATGTATTTAACCTTTATTAGTGATTTATATCTGTTTGGAAATATATTGTTTAATTTAAATGTTGATACCTCGTATTTTAATCATGAAACAGTTTTTTTTTCTTCTTTAGCGTTTGTATTTTGTTTTTATTAACATATCTACTTTATTTTATATCAAACATTTTCTACGTAGTGCATGATTTGTAAGTATATTTTATTAAAAAAATATCGTACTGTTATATATTTGCTTGCAAAAGGTAGGCTTTGTTTTAAATGTGGATGTCTTTTGCTCTCATACATATTTTCCCTCCAAAATCTTACTATGCTCATGCTCTGATTTCCAACTCCTTTGCTGCCCCATTTATTAAATTCGCGTGCATATTCATGCAGTTAATATTTTTATTCGTTATCAAGAATAATAAGCAATTGCTTTTATTTTGAGTTAACCAGTGTTGAACTCAGTTATTTTGTAACCTTAAACACAAAAGTAGATTAAAACAGCAACTAGCCTCATAGAAACTGACTTCCAATTTTCTATTCAGTTTCGTGATTTCCATAAGAAAGAGAATACTGAGAACTCTGAAACACGCCTAATTCGTCAAAAAAAAAACGTTCACATATTGAATGCTATTGACAGTTTTTCAGTGAACTTGTGTCGCTTGAATTGATTAAATTGGGTGGGGTCTTCGCCTGAGCGAATCGCTATTGGCGAATCGTTGTCAAATGTCTTTCACAAAATGCTGATTCAGGGCACATGCGTGACATTTGCCGTGTGAATATGTGCTCAAGTGTATTGGAATGAATATACAGTGATAGTGGTAGAGGTGAAAGGAAAATGTAAGCGTAGGGTTGTGACAAGGATATAAGGCTAGGACAAGGTGGTGCACTGGGGCTCTGAGTAGTTCAACACAGAAATGTGGGCGTTTAATATAATCTGTAAGAACAGATCTTTCCAAGATCTAATTCAATATGATTCTATACATAATGGCATTCACATGAAATAGATGATTGTATTCGGTCTCTGATAAGTTCGCATTTCAACGTTGATATTGTATTCGCATGAATCGATACATAATTAAATATTTTCAGAGTATATATTATATAAAAGCGTATTATATGGATATTATGACGCATATAAACATTTATGTTTCATTTGGTTTTAATATATATTTATTTTATTATATTTCATATATTTTAAATATATATAGTTCGTGGTAGTTAAAAAATAAAGTTAAAAAATCATTGCGTAATAAAATCAAGTCAACTGAATTTGGTCAGCTTATAATTTGTCTTTAGTTAACACTTAAGTATAATATTCAGTTTTTTTTTTATTAAATCGTAAAAATATTAGTTTTAGCATCAAACAGATTTCTGTTTGTGTCCTTTCCATGTACTTTATCGTATTCTTCTTTTTATTAAAGCACATGTGTTGAATCCTTTTTAATGTTTTCTAATTGTTTAAGAAAAGCATTCTCTATAATAAATCAAGAGTTATAAATACGTTTAAATTTGAATCTATCTCTTAATTTCTGTTGACTGCATTTAATAGTATACCTTGTAAACATATGCCCCATAACACACACACACACACACACACACACACACACATTCCGTTTTCGGAAATAAGGGTTGTTGCCTGATGAGGTCTCTAGTTGCTAAATACTGGTAGACCGAAACATGCTTATGACTGTGTAGCAACAAACTTCTGCGTATGTAAAGACAAATATATATATATACATATATATATATATATATATATCCGAATGGATACGGCCTCCGCTAATCGAGCCAGAGATATCTCGTGTCGCGGGGTTCGAATCGTTCGACTGGTAGTAATCGTGACACCCTGCACTGAAGAATCCCGAAAGGATGAAACACTAGTGTCTGTAGGTATTTAATTATTATAGTAAAAAAATAATTATGACAGCCCCTTTAAGAAATTCGTTTCTTATCGTTGAGCACTTTCAGTTGAATTAAAAGTCGGTCAATTTAGCTCTTATGCGTAGATCATCGTATAACGATTTGATCACTGTCTGCCTGACGTAATGAAAATTTGAATTAAAATGTTTAAAATTCAACGCTATTTCACACGGTTAATAGTAGCCGAATGGATACGGCCTCGGCTAATCGAGCCAGAGATATCTCGTGTCGCGGGGTTCGAATCGTTCGACTGGTAGTAACCGTGACACCCTGCACTGAAGAATCCCGAAAGGATGAAACACTAGTGTCTGCAGGTATTTAATTATTATAGTAAAAAAATAATTATATATATATATATATATATATATATATATATATATATATATATATATGTATATGGGGAGACAGACAGAGAGATAGCTAGATAGAATTATTAATCACTTTATCTCTCTCTATCTATATATATGCCTGTGTGGGTGTGTATTGCGAGAGATAGCTAGAGATAAATTCATAAGTAATTAAATAGATAGATATTAAACAGAGGCATATATGTCTCCTTACTCTTAGCAAGTGCGCGAAGAGTAACCTAAATTAAGTTTGTATCTTCCTTACAGGATCACTGCTTTTGATGTCTAACGGCCACACGGGTATAATGGCTAATGTATAATGATCGTCTCTCGTAGAAATTGAGCTTAACTATTAAAAATAACTTTACACATGCCCAGGTTGTAGTAAGCTCTGAAGTAGTACTGTGGTATTGTGCTAAACAATCAGACAGTTATAGATAAGATATTATGTTTATTATGCGCGTAATCCCATTATAAATTTACAAAAAAAAAAAAAAACGTAAACAAACATTTTTTTTTTTAAATATTTATCTTGGGCATATATATATATATATATATATATATATATATATATATATATATATATATATATATTTTAAAAAAGTAATAGGCGGAAGTTTCTCGAGAGCTCTTTCGGCTATCATCTCGTCAGGAGAAAATCGATAGCAACCTAAATAATATTGTGTCGAAAAATAAAGAGTTCTAACGGGGAACTTATTAAATGTGCCAAAAGTACGGGGACACTAATTAAATTTATTTACGATTAAAATATTGGCACAACGAGGGAGAAAAAAAAAGCGGGAGAAAAAATTCAAACTTCCACAAAGAGAAACAATGCGTTTGATGTTTCTTTTTGCGGCACAAAGAAGGTTGACGCACCGCGATAGAGACGGCCTCCAAAATCTTTAAATGGGTTTTGGAGTCCGCTCTATAGCACCTCGAACCAATCTATTTTATATCTATCGGCACAGCACGGGTTGTCAACCAAATGCTGGCCAATAGCAGAGTTCAAGGCTGCAGAAGGAGGGAGACTACCAGACCCCCCCCTTTGTCTGATCTTCGATGGAACATGCTCCACTACTAAAAACTAATAATTTTGTAAATACTTAACTCGTTTACAATATGTGACATCTAAATAAACATACACCCCCCACACACACATATATATATATACATATAAATATATATATATATATATATATATATATAAAATAAAGAAATATTCAAATATATATAGGTATATATATATATATATACATATATATATATATATGTATATTAAAACATTTTTATTTATATATTTGTATGTATGCAGATGAGCATTTTATATTTAACTATTTATATTTGAGAATATAATAAAACATTTTATAATTTTTCACTCTGATAACTATCAACAACTTCTTTTTTTTAATCAATAGGAATATGAAATATTAATGTTCGTAGTCTTGCAAAGCCACTAAATTAAGACATATTATTCCTAGGGAATTCCCTTGCAGAAACTTCGAATGCTTAGGATTACATATACAGAAAAGAAATGGGCATTTTATAAGTTTTAAAAAGTAGGCCGATATAATATAAGATTGGAAAACTTGACTCGATTTCGTTTGAAAAAATCCTCAAGCCGACAAACACATTCACATAAACGTGCATCTATTCTCATCTTATGTTCTATAAATCTATCTACTTTCATCTCTCTGTCTCTGTCTATCTATCTATCTATCTATCTATCTATATATATATATATATATATATATATATATATATATATATATATATATGTGTGTGGGTGTGTGTGTGTGCGCGCGTGCGTGTGTGTGCGTGTGTACGCGTGTGACTGTGTATATTTAAAACACACACAGAAATTGACGTAAAAAATGTTATTTGCAATGCACAAAACAGTTTAAATTGAAATGTATTTCTATGAGGTTTTATCAATGTATGAATATCGGGTAATGCAACGAGACAACCAGAGTATATATATATATATATATATATATATATATATATATATATATATATATATATATATATATATGTGGGGGGTATATATACATATATATATATTTATATATATAAATATATAACTATTTCATTTATTCACATAAATTTACTATACGAAAGTATAGATTTATGCGTAAACTGTAAGTATTTACTTCAAAAGTGCTCAATACGTAGGTAGAGCTAGTTGGTAATTTATAAAATATATATGGCGATTAAGCTACACTGAATATTCTGCGTTTCATCCAACTATAGGATTCGTCAGGCTTATGCGCGAATTCTGTCGTTGCTTCTTGTTTTTATACATGTTGAGGATTACTAGTTGGCCACTCTATATATATATATATATATATATATATATATATATATATATATATATATGCATATGTATATATATATATGTATATATATGTATATGTATATATATATATATATTATGCATAATGCATATATAGGTATATCTTTATATATATAAATATAAAGAAAGAAATATATATATATATATATATATATATCAATGAAGTCTTGAAATAAAGACAAAGGATTAATAACCACTTCTTTTTCATCTGTTTATCTATATCTATCTATCTATCTATCTCCCTATAACTCTCTATACATATGTGTGTGCGTGCGTGTGTGTGTGTGTGTGTGAGATAGATTTTACTATTTTTTGAAAAATTATAATCTGAAAATTCCATAATTTTATCATTACAACATATATACATTTAACTACAAACTTAATTAAAAAAGAAATTGCATCTTTCTTCTGTCTCTGACTCTGTCCCTGACTCTGTCGCTGTCTCTCCCTCTTTTTTCTTTATCTCTCTCTCTCTCTCTCTCTCTCTCTATATATATATATATATATATATATATATATATATATATATATATATACGATTTAACTACGTGTGTCTTGTTTATGAATGGCCCCATGCATATTTCATGGATATGTTCACATGTATAATATTGTTTTCTTATTTTATATTATGACTTACAGAGAAATTTTTAAGCTAAAATTTATCCTCATTCATTTTCAAAATCTGACATGATATATAATTTCATTAAATGTAATCATTTTCTTTTTTTAAATATCTGATACATAAATATTAATTGCTTATAAGTAACCAACATCTTTAAACAATTTTAATTCATATATTTTTAAGTATTTGCAACTCTGCATTCACATAATTTACATCTAACTATTTATATATTCAGTCATAGTTGTTAGAAATAATCTTAATATTTAATTTCGGACTTGAAATCAATTACGGTAGTTAATAAAAGTAATACTAATAAGATTACACGATATTACAAATGTAAGCTTTTAAAATTCACATGAGATTTGTATTTAAAGTTATGTGATTCAGTAGAGCACATACACTATTTTTTTAGATATGTTTTAATGTCATTATATTACAACCACAGTTCTCTTATATCAATATTCGATAAGTTATTCACATTGTCAGAAATTCTACAATTTTTAAAAAAGTTTCTACTGTAACATTATAAATTTTGCATGTGAAATAGAAGACTGTATATCATTATTATTGTTGATACGACGAACCTTCTACATGTAAAATATTGCAAATGATTACGGAGTCCGTGTGTTTCATAACATGAACAATTCATCTCTCCTTTGGAGATATTGACGGTATCAAATTGTAATGAATCGATACAAACTTTTAACCATTTGTTAATCACATCCAGTTCGTGTGGGAACTGTTAGGAGATGGTTTCGTCGATTTCAGTGTAGCAATAGACACACGAGTGAAAAGAACTCTCCCATACTTTTACGATAAAAGCTTTGTTCATAGCTGCAAAATGCGTATTTTCATATGTGGAGACTATGAGTAAAAAAAAAAATCTG